>NC_081225.1:1101971-1244471 GCF_902713425.1 Acipenser ruthenus | reverse complement strand
ACACACACCCCCACAGAGCTACTTGTATTCAAGGTACTTGTACAACAGGCTTGTGTCTTTGCAGATTAAAACTACCTTTCAGGGAAGCAGTAAACAAACTGGACTGCCAACAAGAGCTTCCTTCCAGCTCTTGCTCTTCCCTCCTTGTTTAAATGCCTCAGAACACTTTGATAACCAGCAGACTCAGACAAGAACGCAGTCAGCCACAGTGCCAGTCGAGAAAACCAGAACTACAGGGCTCAGTATCTACGGGTCTCTTTAATAACCTCTCCCCCCCCCCTCCCCCCGAAACTCACCCCAGTGCCTCCCCCCCTCCCTGGCTGAATGAAGGACACACGGAGAGGGAAGGTCAGACATTAGCAGAGCTATCTAATAACTGCGCTGCTACTTGAGCCCCGACGCTCCATCCATCAGAGCCTCTCGCTGCTCCATTAAGGCCCCCTCCTCCCAGGACCATGCATCTCCCCGGGTCCAGACACCTTCCTGTTGAGAGGAGATCAATGCGAGCCTCGGCGATGCATCATGTGTCAGACAGTGGGCCATCGCGTTAACGATCCTGTCTGTCCCGTGAAATATGTACACCGGCCTGCTCAATAATCTTGCACTCGTGCTAACGCTGCGGGGGGGAAGGGGGGGGGGGGGGCGGAGGGGGGGGGCAGGACGACACAGTACTGTAACGCGCCGGCAAAACATTTGCAAACGTCAGGTTGTTGTTTTTTTTATTGCTGTTATTATGTGCTTGTTATTGTATTTCATTGCTTTAGTGACAGTGGCTCTGTGTAATATCCCCTCGGAGCACCAAGTCTTTTGTGTACATACATACACACATACAAAAAATAAATCATTTTGCACACTGCAGTTATAACTCCTTGCAAACCTATACACTGTATATATTAACCCTTGTGAGTCGGTCACCTGATTCTCCACAGAAATCAGGTGCTGAGAATCAGGGGGGGGGGGGCTGATTCCCTGTTCAGAGTGAATTAAGAAACAGCTGCTGGGGTTCATGTGGGTCGCTGCTTTTCTTAGACTCTGTGAAGAACAGCGATCCACACGAACCCAAGCAGCTGTTCCTTCACTCTTCACTCTGAACGGGTAAACTAGCCTGATCGACACCAGAGACCCTCACCTGTGGAGAGCTTGATCAGAACAATCGGTTTGTGCAGCTCTATTGGTCATCATCATCATCATCATCATCATCATCATCATCATCATCATCATCATCATCATTATTATTATTATTATTATTATTATTAAGCTCCCAGAATGTATGTAAAACCTGGACTGGCTCACGCTGCTCTGCAATGGGACTCTCATTGCTATTATTCTTATTATTATTATTATTATTATTAAGCTCCCAGAATGTATGTAAAACCCGGACTGGCACACACTGCTCTTTCTAGTGTTCAGTAAAGTTCAGTTCTCTTTACAATGGCATCGATACGGACAGAATGAAGCCCCCCCCCCTTCTGAAACTCTCGTCTGCGGCAGTGGAACAAAGTCGCCTCTTCCCTAAATGACTTTGTGCCACGATGATACAGAGCTGCGCAGTGCCTGCTGGGATACGCCATCCATCTTTGGAGGACCAGAGAAACACAGAAAGAGAAAACACAAGCCTTGCTGCATATAAATATATGTATATGAGACCCACGTTTATAAACACAGATCAATAGATATATAAATAGCAACATGTACTGTACAAGACCAATCTAGATCAATAAAGCAGGACTTTCTTTCTTTCTTTCTTTCTTTCTTTCTTTCTTTCTTTCTTTCTTTCTGTCTTTCTTTCTATTATGTACATAAACTTCAGTTCGAAACGTCCTGAACTTTGATGACAAATCAGTTTTATGAACATTTTAAACTGTACTTCTCTCTTAACTATGCTTTATTATTTCTTAAAACTTTATGTGCAAAGCTTTTAAACCATATTCTTTGGGTAACCTACCTACCTACCTATCTATCTGTCTCTGTGCCTGCCAGCCTGTCTTTCTTTCTCTTACTAATTCACATTTTCAATACTCCCACGTTGTATTTTTTTTTTTATGTGCACGCCAGCAAGTAAAGAGGGCAAGCACTGCAGAAAAGAAAAAAACTAAACAAAAACCAAAAAAAAAACCACAAGACAAAGCTTGGAGCTGCGAGCCGGTGCGTGGAGATCTGTGCTGCGATCGCGTCTCCGCTGTGATCGATGACTGTTTCAGTCTCTCTGTCAAGCGGAGATGAGAGGAAGGCTGAGAGAGATGAGGCTGCCATAACTCAGAGTCTGGGAAGAGCGAGAGGGGAGATAGCGACTTCATTACGGGTTATGTATTGTGTCATTAAACACTCCGAGGTCACCTTTAGTGTCGGCTGCTGCTCTGTGATTCATCGACTCGTCCTTCCCAATCAAATTAAAACAGGCAGAGGACCAGCGCGATCCGGGGACTGGGTTATTCATTTGATTTAACTGGTCATACTGGTTCAAGGGGCTGTGATAAATAAAGTGGTTTCAGGGATGGAAATAAGACTCCTGTTGCAAAGCAGTGTCATCCATTCCAGGTTTTACTACCAGCTACCCCCACTCCTTACTGCACCCCCTCTCTGCTAAAGACGTAACCCCACTCTGTGCTAGCCTCTTCACTGTACCCCACTCTGTGCTGCAGTCTCTCACTGTACCCCACTCTGTGCTGCAGTCTCTCTAGCCTCTTCACTGTACCCCACTCTGTGCTGCAGTCTCTCTAGTCTCTTCACTGTACCCCACTCTGTGCTGCAGTCTCTCTAGCCTCTTCACTGTACCCCACTCTGTGCTGCAGTCTCTCTAGCCTCTTCACTGTACCCCACTCTGTGCTGCAGCCTCTCTAGCCTCTTCACTGTACCCCACTCTGTGCTAGCCTCTTCACTGTACCCCACTCTGTGCTGCAGTCTCTCTAGCCTCTTCACTGTACCCCACTCTGTGCTAGCCACTTCACTGTACTCCACTCTGTGCTGCAGTCTCTCTAGCCTCTTCACTGTACCCCACTCTGTGCTGCAGTCTCTCTAGCCTCTTCACTGTACCCCACTCTGTGCTAGCCTCTTCACTGTACCCCACTCTGTGCTGCAGTCTCTCTAGCCTCTTCACTGTACCCCACTCTGTGCTAGCCTCTTCACTGTACCCCACTCTGTGCTAGCCTCTTCACTGTACCCCACTCTGTGCTGCAGTCTCTCTAGCCTCTTCACTGTACCCCACTCTGTGCTGCAGTCTCTCTAGCCTCTTCACTGTACCCCACTCTGTGCTGCAGTCTCTCTAGCCTCTTCACTGTATGCAGTGTTCCTTGACTCTTCCTCTGTCAATCCTACCCTTGCCTTTGCTCTCCTCTCACTGCACTGCATTGTCCTCTACAGCAGGACCAGCTCCTGGGCGCAGCCCCGTCCCATTCGTCAACGTTATTATTGAATTTTTCAAATGCCCGGAGCGCCTATAAATCAATGGGCTTCTCTTTCTTCGTGGTGTCACATCGCTGTCACTCGTTTCTTTCAATAAAGTGCGCTGCTCCGCTTTCTCCCCTTCCCGTTTATAAATCCTCTCATCCTCCTCTCCTCCCGCAGTCGCCGTCCATCACTTGCTTGGCCGAGATTCTTGCTGCCCGAGAGTGCTTATTCATCAACGTTTTCAAAAGCAAAAAAAAAATCACTCCTCGCCTCTCCTCTTATTGCGCTATCAATCTTTGCAAGCAATGATCAATACAGCTTGCTAGAATAACCCCCTTTCTCTCTCTCTCTCTTTTTTTTTTTTTGCTAGCTAGCCACGCCACTATGAGAAAATGCCTACAGTAAAATGACTGGGTTTAATCCTACGGTACTGCTCAGTAAAATTACGATGCAGGACGTTCACAACATCGTTGCTGTTTAAATATCAAACTGCACAATGAGAAAGTTAAGCAGGTCTCGAATGTGGTGCACCAGGGGTTAATTTGTGCCAGATTGCACCGGAACCCAGGTCTGGTATCTTTTTGTCTGACAGGCAAGCATTATACAGTTTACAAATGAAGAACTATATATATATATATATATATATAATTTAAAATGTTTTATTTAGTGTCCTGTTATTATTTTCTCCCCAATTTAGTATGTCCAATTATTTTTCCCACCCTCGCTGCAGCCGTTCCCCGCACAGCTCAGTTGAACTGAAGGTTCAGCGGGCGTCCTCCGACCCCACGACCGGGCCAGCTTCCTCTTCTACCCCCAGGAACTCGAGAGCGGATGCCAGCGAGCTGCCGGCCTCTGGAGGACAAAGGCCAGCCCTGCAGGTGTCCGCTCTGAGCTCGCTGGACGCCTGGCCGGTCGGGTCCGCTGTAGCGCGGTGAGGAGAAACAGTCCCTGCTGGTTTTGCCTCTCTAACCCGCGTGCCCGCCAGAGCCAATGAGACGCACCCTCTGGAATCCCCAGCGAAGAGCGACTGACTGTATGACTCCTCCTGCACACCACGCGGCCGTGTCTTTACCAGAGACCCTCGGGGACCCCTGCGCTCCCCTGACTGTATGACTCCCCCTGCACACCACACGGCCGTGCCTTTACCAGAGACCCTCGGGGACCCCTGCGCTCCCCTGACTGTATGACTCCCCCTGCACACCACACGGCCGTGCCTTTACCAGAGACCCTCGGGGACCCCTGCGCTCCCCTGACTGTATGACTCCCCCTGCACACCACACGGCCGTGCCTTTACCAGAGACCCTCGGGGACCCCTGCGCTCCCCTGACTGTATGACTCCCCCTGCACACCACACAGCCGTGCCTTTACCAGAGACCCTCGGGGACCCCTGCGCTCCCCTGACTGTATGACTCCTCCTGCACACCACGCTGTCGTGCCTTTACCAGAGACCAGAGACCCTTGGGGACCCCTGCGCTCCTCTTCCTATATGACTCTACCTGCACACCACGCTGCCATGCCTTTACCAGGGGAGACACGACCCCCTCCCAACCCCAATCCCCACCCTGATGCACAAGCAGAGGAGAACTTGAAGCATATATACAGGATCTGCTGTAAATCAAGGGCAGTACATTCGATCTAGAAACAAAAATGCTGTCCCTCTTCCTTAATGATAAGATCTGGTACCTTATTAACCCCTGCTGTCCACCTTAAATTTAAATGATGTGTCACCAGCATCGTGTGGTTGACGGGACCAGCAGGGTAAAGCAAGCAGCATCTAGAGCCCTTAAATCTGGTTCATCTAAACTCGCAATTCCACCTTAAAAATCGTCTCTTTTACTGAGAGATTTTGCAGAACTGCAGTCCAGAGAGTCTCAGTCGGTGACGGGGCAAGCAAAATCGTAAAAAATGATCTATTCCCTCCGATCGGCCGTTCTTTTAATTGCCGCTGTATAAAAAGGGGGCTGCGATAGTGTGCATTCCGCTCAGTCTAATGCTTTTATAATCTCGTTAGAAATCTCTAATTCTTTTTCAACTGGATTTCCAATACACTTTTTTTTTTTTTTTACGAGCTCTGATCGTTAAATTCAATTAAGTCGGATGTATTGAGCAAAGTGGTCGTAAATCCTGCCCTCTCTTTCCTGCTCCCTGCTTCCCTGCTTCCCGGCTGCTCCTAATTCAACGACGTTCAAATCGACACCCGAGTCTGCAGTCACCATTGCAACAGATAGGCTTTATAAAACACCAGGGGCACAGGGAAGAAAGTCTAAAAGTTTATAAGAGGTACGGCAAAGCATTTTAATAAACATGGCAAACCAGGGTAAGATGTGGTAAATGCAGAGTATAACCATGGGAAGAGCATGGTGGGGAACTGCAAAAAATATGGCTTCAAACCATAATATAATAATATAATATCTTTATTTCTATATAGCGCCTTTCATAGTGGACCACCATCACAAAGCGCTTTACAGAGGCATTATATGCAGAGTCACTTACAACAGGACATTGATTTAACATCTCATCCGCAGGACGGAGCACAAGGAGGTGAAGCGACTGGCTCAGGGTCACACACAGTGAGTGAGTCAGTGGCAGAGGTGGGATTTGAACCCGGTGACCTTCTGGTTACAAGCCCTGGACTGGACCTCACTGTCTCAATCTATTCTCTGCTAAACACTATTCTAAGGGCGTTTTTTGTTTTTTGAAATGCAAGAAATACAATAAAACAAAGCAGCCCCTGCCCCCCGCGCTGTGCCACGCTGCTGCGGCTTGGCGTGGTTTCTCAGTTTCAGTGTCTCTGCTGCCCCCTGCGGGCCGCCTGTGTTCAGTGCTGTCGTTCGGAGCACGAAAGCAGAGACCTGTGGTTTGCAGACACCTGTTACCATTAAACTAATGGGCGAACACAAGAGCCTCTGATATTAAATCTGTCTGAGATTCGCGGATTAAAATGCAGCCTGTCAGCTAGCGATGGAACCTGCGCCCGCTGCTCTCTCAACAGCCCCGCATCGGACTGCTTTTATTTTGGTCGTGACATTTATACAGGGACACAGACAGCAACAGTGACGCATGGATAGCAGCTGCAGGGTGGGGAGGAGAGGGAGAGGGAGAAAAGGAAAGAGGAGGAGAGGAGGAGGTAGAGAGTGGGAGAGGGAGAGAGAGTGGGGAGAGAAGCAGAGGGAGGGCAGGGGATGAGGAGGAGGAAGGACAGGTGGAGAGAGCAAGAGATAGATAGAGAGTGGGAGAGAAGGAGAGAGAGAAGGAAAGTGTGGAAAGGGTCTTGCCATAATATAAAGCAATGGAGAAAATGGAAAACAGTATCTGTATTACGTGTCTTTCTTCAGCTGTATTTATATTTCCTTTTTGGCACGAAAGTGTTAAACTGGAAGAAGGGTTTGAATTCTGTCTGTTTTTCAGGAGAGGGTTGTGGATGGGAGGAAGCCACTTATACAGTTTCACAGTTGCTATTTGAATACCTGAACAGTTAGATCAGTGTGTGTGAGATGGGGGTTGTACTGCAAACCGGAAAGCATTTATGATACTAAGCGTCCTCTGCAACACTCTCGCACCCGGATCCCTGCGCTAGCTCTCTCTGGTTGACAGGAGGCATCACACTAGCTGCTTAGGCTGCACTTCTAGATCTCCTGCTCCGCCCCTCCTGCTCTGCACTGGACTCTCCTGACCTCAGCACCACGTTACTGGATCCTCAGCTGATGCACTATCCTTGCACTATCGCACTGCTAACATGTCACTGTAGATATAACTTGCTGTGATCCTAACTGGCTGCATCCTAGTTCATATTGTATTCTAGTAGTATTATTATTATTTGCACTTACTGTAAACTACACTGTATTTAAATATTATAACCCTGCACTGCCCTGTAACACCTGTAAGTCGCTTTGGATAAAGGCGTCTGCCACATCAATAAATAAATAATAATAATAACTAGCCCATGCCAGCCCTCCAATTACATAGACATTAGCAGGCATTAGGCAGTTGCTAATTTGACACGCTGAAATGATCCCTATTCATTTCCTCACACTTCACTAACTCTCTGTAAATATTTCCTGAGTATAAATAGCAGAGGGCAGTGTTTACACAGCTGAGCGCAGGCAGGCTGCATAGCGCTGCATTCATGAGAACGAGGAGGGGAGAGGGGGGTTAGGGGAGGCAGGGGGGGCAGGGAGCCCCCCTTGTTTGCTCAGAAGTCTCTGGGTATTTGCAAGCAGGTGGCGGGTGGGGGACATGAAAATGGTTTTGACAGTCCCCCCCCCCCCCAAATAAATCTTCCCTCCTCCCCAGGTGATAAAAAATGTCCAATTGCAGATGAAATGCAAACAGCACAGCACAAATTATGGGAAAGGGTTACTGGACTCAAATATGGATTAGCAGCGAGGGAGGAAGGGAGTGAGACTCAGGGTGACAGTTCAGAGTTCAGAGTTCAGTGTTACCTGTTAAGCTCTTGGTCAGTTCTAGGCTGGACTCTTCTAAAAGTTTGAAATCCCGGCTCAGCCACTGCCTCACTGTGTGTGACCCTGAGCAAGTCACTGAACCTCCTTGTGCACCATCCTACGGATGAGACGTCAAACAAATGAGCTCCTATTGGAAGTGACTCTGCAGCAGCAGCAGCAGTTGTTGATGAAGCATAGTTCTCCCCCTAGTCTCTGCAAGTCGCTTTGGATAAAATGACTCATTAATAATAAAAAAAAACCGAAAACAGTGAGTTGATGAAGCCAAGGCTCTTAAACAGTATCATATAGCACTTGTACAATTTACTGTAAATAACTATGAATCCTTTCATGCATGAAATATTGGAAACAACTCAAAAAAGAACTAGCATTTGAAGAAGTTTTGGACACTTAATAAATATATTTTTAATTTAATTAAAAAAAAAAAAAATTCCATTGCTTTATATCGGGAAATGGCATCCAGCTCATATGAGGTCATGCATTAGCTTGCTAGTCTTCCACATGAACCCATATATATATATATATATATATATATATATATATATATATATATATATATATATATAATTTATTTCTTAGCAGACGCCCTTATCCAGGGTGACTTACAATTGTTACAAGATATCACATTATACATTTCACATTATCACATTATTTTTTACATACAATTACCCTTTTATACAGTTGGGTTTTTACTGGAGCAATCTAGGTAAAGTACCTTGCTCAAAAGGTACAGCAGCAGTGTCCCCCACCTGGGATTGAACCCACAACCCTCCGGTCAAGAGTCCAGAGCCCTAGAGTCCAGAGAGAGAGAGAGAGAGAGAAAAGAGAGAGAGAGAGAGAGAGAGAGAGAGAGAGAGAGAGAGAGAGAGAGAGAGAGAGAGAGAGAGAGAGAGAGAGAGGGTATTTGGACAAGGAGAAGGACAGGAGGGAGAGTGAGGGAGAGAGAGAGATGGAGAGGGGGGGTGGATGAGGAGGACAGGAGGGACAGAGTGAGAGGGATGGAGAGGGGAAGAGAGAGAGAGAGAGAGAGAGATAGACAGGAGACAGAGCCAAAGAAAGAGAGACAGACAGAAGACAGACAGAGACAGAGAGAGAGACAGAAGACAGACGGAGACAGAGACAGAGACAGAGACCGAGAGAGAGAGAGGGATTTGGACGAGGAGGAGGACAGGAGGGACAGAGTGAGAGGTCCTGTTACCCACGTGTCTCTGTCTTGTCTTGCTGTGATGGGATTGATTTTGTTAAAGTGCTTTCCTTCTCTCCCTTTCACTCTACCTCTCCCTCCGCACTGCCTCAGACAGATAAATTAGCCCCTTATAGATCATTTCAATGTCAGATTGACTTTTAAAGAAATCGATGCGACAGCGAGGTGGCAGTACAAGAGGAAGAATCTTACTGAAGAAACTCTCCAACACTGAACCGCAGGCCGGGGACTTGGAAGCTGATTATTATTATTATTATTATTATTATTACTATTATTATTATTATTATTATTATTATTATTATTATTATTATTATTATTATTATTATTATTATTATTATTAATTTGGCTCAGCCACTGACTCACTGTGTGTGTGTGACCCTGAGCAAGTCAATGAACCTCCTTGTGCTCCGTCCTTCGGAGTCCTATTGGAAGGTCCTATTGGAAGTGACTCTGCAGCAGCAGCAGCAGTTGTTGATGAAGCATAGTTCACCCCCCTTGTCTCTAAGTAACTTTGGATAAAAGCGTCTAAATAATAATAAATTACTAAATAATAATAATAATAATAATAATAATAATAATAATAATAATAATAATAATAATAATCCAAGGCGTCTTATAGTGTTACAACTTAACAATGCTTCCCTATGCTTTACCAGACCTCTCTGTGCTTTACAATGCTTCCCTATGCTTTACCAGACCTCTCTGTGCTTTACAATGCTTCCCTATGCTTTACCATACCTCTCTGTGCTTTACAATGCTTCCCTATGCTTTACCAGACCTCTCTGTGCTTTACAATGCTTGCCTATGCTTTACCAGACCTCTCTGTGCTTTACAATGCTTCCCTATGCTTTACCAGACCTCTCTGTGCTTTACAATGCTTCCGTATGCTTTACCAGACCTCTCTGTGCTTTACAATGCTTCCCTATGCTTTACTAGACCTCTCTGTGCTTTACAATGCTTCCGTATGCTTTACCAGACCTCTCTGTGCTTTACAATGCTTCCCTATGCTTTACTAGACCTCTCTGTGCTTTACAATGCTTCCCTATGCTTTACCAGACCTCTCTGTGCTTTACAATGCTTCCCTATGCTTTACCAGACCTCTCTGTGCTTTACAATGCTTCCCTATGCTTTACCAGACCTCTTTGTGCTTTACAATGCTGCCCTATGCTTTACCAGACCTCTCTGTGCTTTACAATGCTTCCCAATGCTTTACCACGCCTCTCTGTGCTTTACAATGCTTCCCTATGCCTTCACTTTGCTTTATTACACTTTGCCGTGCTTTTACTAGGGGGAGACTTTTTTAAGGGGGGGGGGGGGTAGGAGGGGTAAGGGGGTTCATCATAAAAAATCGCAGCGTTTTGTGCGAGGCAGGCAGACAGACAGACAGACAGACAGGCAGGCAGGCAGGCAGGCATGCACTCTACTCCCAGGCTTCACTCCTTTAAGCCTGCAGGTCTCCAGACAGCAGCCCCTGATTAATGGGCAGTTCAGAAAGATGGATCCCTGCTGGCAAACAGGGAAGAGCCCAAAACAGAGAGATGGAGAGGCCTCTCCCTGCCGGGACACAGACACCTGCTCCCAGGGGTTTGTGGGCTTTTGTGATGACAGAGTAAAACATGAAAGACACGACAGCGCACAAGGAAGGCAAGGAGAGAACCGGGGCAGCTGGTTGATAAATCATGGTTTGAAAGTACACGAGCGTTCTCGGGTTGTCTGGAGTGTTTGAGAAGCAAGGCTCCTAGTTATTACAATCCAGACCCTTATTAAAGTTTACAGGGTTTTATAAGGGTTAGTTTACCATTGTTTGTTTTTTAATATGCTTTAATATGCTTTACCATACCTCTCTGTGCTTTACAATGCTTGTCTATTCTTTACCAGACCTCTCTGTGCTTTACAATGCTTCCCTATGCTTTACCAGACCTCTCTGTGCTTTACAATGCATCCCTATGCTTTACCAGACCTCTCTGTGCTTTACAATGCTTCCCAGTGCTTTGCCACACCTCTCTGTGCTTTACAATCTTCCCTATGCTTTACCAGACCTCTCTGTGCTATACAATGCTTCCCTATGCTTTACCAGACCTCTCTGTGCTTTATTACACTTTGCTGTGGTTTTACTGGGGGAAACTTTTATAAGGATTAGTTTAAAAACAGCCTCTTCCTCACAGTACCTTTTAAAATCGCTGATAAATATTTATCTTAAATTTGACCAGGGTTGCAAATCCTGGAAATACTGACTGGTCCCAGTTTCGTGTACAGCGAATAGGAATTGTTGAACTCTTTTCATGTTTTTATTTTGCATTTCTGTTTGTAGGATTGTTTTAACTGTCCTGTTCTGAATGCGTGGTCTCTTTTTGGACGTTCATTTTATAAATGTTACTTCTCGCCGTCTCTCTCGCCAGGAAACCCTTGGGAATGAGATATCTATAATCTCAAGGGATATATCCAGGTTATATAAAGGCATTTGAATTGGCTGCTTAGCTCTGGGAGTTGCTGTGGTCACTCTCTGTGGTCACTGTCTCTCTCTCTCTCTCTCTCTCTCTCTCTCTCTCTCTCTCTCTCTCTCTCTCTCTCTCTAGGTTTCAATTGGTGTAAATGGGATGCATAAGTACATTAAAGACAGACAAAGAGAGGGGGAGAGAGGAGAAAGGAGTGAGAGGAGTGAGAAGAGGCTAGGGGCGCAGGCAGACAGACAGACAGACAGACAGACAGACGGAGAGACAGTGACAGACGGAGAGACACACAGACAGGATTCATTCAGCTCCTCTATCCCCTCCCTTTCCATCTCACACTGCACTAACCCTAACCACAACCCTCACACTGCACTAACCCTAACCACACCCCCTCACACTGCACTAACCCTAACCACACCCCCTCACACTGCACTAACCCTAACCACACCCCCTCACACTGCACTAACCCTAACCACACCCCCTCACACTGCACTAACCCTAACCACACCCCCTCACACCGCACTAACCCTAACCACACCCCCTCACACCGCACTAACCCTAACCACACCCCCTCACACCGCACTAACCCTAACCACACCCCCTCACACCGCACTAACCCTAACCACACCCCCTCACACCGCACTAACCCTAACCACACCCCCTCACACCGCACTAACCCTAACCACACCCCCTCACACTGCACTAACCCTAACCACACCCCCTCACACTGCACTAACCCTAACCACACCCCCTCACACTGCACTAACCCTAACCACACCCCCTCACACTGCACTAACCCTAACCACACCCCCTCACACTGCACTAACCCTAACCACACCCCCTCACACCGCACTAACCCTAACCACACCCCCTCACACCGCACTAACCCTAACCACACCCCCTCACACCGCACTAACCCTAACCACACCCCCTCACACTGCACTAACCCTAACCACACCCCCTCACACTGCACTAACCCTAACCACACCCCCTCACACTGCACTAACCCTAACCACACCCCCTCACACTGCACTAACCCTAAACACACCCCCTCACACTGCACTAACCCTAACCACACCCCCTCACACTGCACTAACCCTAACCACACCCCCTCACACTGCACTAACCCTAACCACACCCCCTCACACCGCACTAACCCTAACCACACCCCCTCACACTGCACTAACCCTAACCACACCCCCTCACACTGCACTAACCCTAACCACACCCCCTCACACCGCACTAACCCTAAACACACCCCCTCACACTGCACTAACCCTAACCACACCCCCTCACACTGCACTAACCCTAACCACACCCCCTCACACTACACTAACCCTAACCACACCCCCTCACACTGCACTAACCCTAACCACACCCCCTCACACTGCACTAACCCTAACCCTCAGTGCTACAGTACACACCCCTCAGTGGTCAGTGGAGCTGTGCTATGTTGTTTGTACCCACAGGGCTGGCTCATGTGCACTGCAGACAGGGTATTGAGAGACACACCAAATTATCCAACACGGATGGCGCCTCGTCATAAAATAGAAAAAAGCGTCTGTTTGTCTGATTGTTTGTTTGTTTCTTTGTTGTTGTTCAAACTCTTGTTTTAATATATGCTCATGTAACTCTTTGATGAATAATGTTCAATATTTCATGCTGCGGTGGGTTTTCTGTGAATAACATGCACACCAAAACTCATTCCAGACTCTCTCTCTTTTCCCCCTCATTTCCTTTCTTTCTTTCCGTTTCTCTGTCTGACTTTCTCTCGTATTTGCCTTTCTTTTTTATTCTCCTCCCTTCATTTCCTTTCTTTTTTTATTCCTTTCTTTCTGTCTGTCCCAATCCAGCCCATTCATGAGTTGATTTTGGACAGATCTGCTTGTATCCCTTCCTGTCCCACTGGGGTGTATTTCTACACAGACCCCCTGGGCTGAGTCACCTAATTCTCTCTCCCTGTCATTAGAATGGAGAGGCAGGGTGAGTGAGGAGTCGGGCTCTCTGTACTGTCTGTGTGGCAGTATCTCCTCCCATACACCCTCTCCCTCTCTCTCCCCATTCCCTCTCTCACTCCCACCTTCTCTGCTCCCTCTTTTCCTACGCCTCCCTCCCTCCCCCATCTTCTTACCTCCCTCTCTCACTTTCCCTTCCTCTTTCGATCCTTCTCTGTCCTGACCTCCCTCCCCTCTTCCTCCCTCTCCCCACCCCCCCTCCTCTTTCTCTCTTTCCCTTGCTCCCTCTCTCTCTAATCGTTCCTCTTTCTTTTCTTGCCAGTGACCTCTGACCTCACGCAACATTAATACTCGAGGAGCAATAAATCAGCTGTGACAGGCGGCTGAACGGGCCCTGATTAAAAGCGTTTGTTTAAATCCGCATAGTTTCCACTCCTGCCATAACTTTGTGACATTCCCTGACACCAGTTTGTAAAGTTACTTCATGGGTAATTGCTTAAAGCTGGAAATCTTCTTTCAATTTTCTTTTTTTTCTTTTTTTTTTTTAACATATTTTTGGCCCCTTTACATTTTGGAACATGGCTTCCAACAACACACAAGTGATTATTTGAAAGCTAGACGGAATTACAGAATCTGTGTGTGTGTGTCAGTGTGTGTGTGTGTGTGTGTGTGTGTGTGTGTTTTACAGTAACATTAGAAGACTTTCCATTTTATTTCAATTCATATATATTATTATTATTATTATTATTATTATTATTATTATTATTATTATTATTATTATTATTTATTTCTTAGCAGACGCCCTTATCCAGGGCGACTTACAATTGTTACAAGATATCACATTATTTTTACATACAATTACCCATTTATACAGTTGGGTTTTTACTGGAGCAATCTAGGTAAACTACCTTGCTCAAGGGTACAGCAGCAGTGTCCCCCACCTGGGATTGAACCCACAACCCTCCGGTCAAGAGTCCAGAGCCCTAACCACTACTCCACACCGCTGCCCTATATATATATAGACAACTGCAAATACAGTACTAACACTGTCCTCTTTACAATGAGCAAACCACATCAATCGATCTGCGAGAGAAACTGTGACTGACTGACTGATTGATTGATTGATTGATTGATTGATTGATTAGCGGTCAGAACTCCCGATTAGATAACCGCGGCACCCTGGCAGTGTTTGTTAATTACCATTGATTATTTCATTAGGGCTGCTAACCTCTAATGCACAGACGAGCTACAGCAAGACATCATCCCTGACTCAAACTGACCAGCACTGAGAGTGATACTTACAGGCTGTGCAATTGATCACAGACAGACTATAAATAAAGCACTATGTGCTGTACAATGCTTCCCTATGCTTTACCATACCTCTGTGCTTTACAATGCTTCCATATGCTTTACCAGACCTCTCTGTGCTTTACAATGCTTGTCTGTGCTTTACCACACCTCTCTGTGCTTTACAATGCTTCCCTATGCTTTACCATACCTCTCTGTGCTTTACAATGCTTCCCTATGCTTTACCAGACCTCTCTGTGCTTTACAATGCTTCCCTATGCTTTACCACACCTCTCTGTGCTTTACAATGCTTCCCTATGCTTTACCAGACCTCTATGTGCTTTACAATGCTTCCCTATGCTTTACCAGACCTCTCTGTGCTTTACAATGCTTCCCTATGCTTTACCATACCTCTCTGTGCTTTACAGTGCTTGCCTGTGCATTACCATGCTGTCCCTGTGCTTTATTACGCTTTGATGTTCTTTTACTCTGGTGACTCTTCTATAAAGGCCTCAGCTAAGCTAACATTAAGCAGCTCATCATTAGTGCTAATCAGGGTCTGGGAAACCAGGCAGGAGTGTTTTATAGTTCTGGGTACACATTGTGAACTTTTCAGCTCCTCCGTGCTGGAATTGAATGCCGGCTGCGCCGCTCCCTGACTGCGTCTGTGTGTGAGATTCAAACCCAAGAACTTCCAACTCCGTACAGCACCGCTCACCCCAGCCCAGGGAGCTTAACTTCATAAGACAGAATCGAGTGTGTGTTTCTACATGTTCAGTGACTACCTCTAATCAAGATGAGAGCGTATTTCTCACAGACGCGGGTCTGTGTGTGGAGGCCTGGGTTCCAGTCTGGGGGGCTAGGTGGCGCTAGAGGGTTAATGTTAATGCACTAGACCAGCCTTTCAGCTTCCTCTGGAGGCCTGGGTTCCAGTCGGGGGGGCTAGGTGGCGCTAGTGGGTTAATGTTACTGCACTAGACCAGCCTTTCATCTTCCTCTGGAGGCCTGGGTTCCAGTCTGGGGGGCTAGGTGGCGCTAGTGGGTTAATGTTAATGCACTAGACCAGTCTTTCAGCTTCCTCTGGAGGCCTGGGTTCCAGTCTCGGGGGCTAGGTGGCGCTAGAGGGTTAATGTTAATGCACTAGACCAGCCTTTTCACCACAAATCAGTCACATCGGGATACACTGAAGCAACTCTTTCCAAATAGGTTCTAGTTTTCCTAATTGCACAGTATGGAGAACCACAATAAGAAAAGTAAAATTGCTTGAAATACTGTATGTATATATAACATTACACTGTATATATAACATTACACTGTATATATAACATTACACTGTATATATAACATTACAAAACTGAGAGTGACAAGCAAGCCTAGAGACACAAAGACACACACACACACACACACACACACACACACACACACTCTCCCTGTCTCACACACACACACACACACACACCCTCTCCCTGTCACACACACACACACACACACACACTCCCTTACACACTCCCTTACACACACACACTCTCTCTCACACACACACACACACACACACACACACTCCCTTACACACTCCCTTACACACACACACTCCCTCTCACACACACACACACACACACACACACACACTCCCTCACACACACACTTCCTTACACACACACACACACACACACAATGTGAAAGTGCAATACAGAGTTTGCATCGCGTCGCGTCACGTCAGTCATGAGATTCTCTGTCTGCACGCAGGCGGAGAAGAGACACACACACACACACACACACACACACACACACACACACAACACACAACACACAACACACACACACACACACACATACACACACACACACACACACACACACACACAACACATAACACACACACACACACACACACATACACACAACACACACACACACACACACACACACACACACAACACACAACACACACACACACACACACACACACATACACACACACACACACACACACACACACAACACACAACACACACACACACACACACATACACACACACACACACACACACACACACACACACACACACACACTCACACACACACACAATACAAGATCTGTTGTGCACTTTCCTCTTTCTGGCATTCCGAGGAAATTACTTGAGTACGCAAGACAAGGGCAGCTCTAAACAACTCTCTCCCTCTCTCTCTCCTGACAGATCACTTTGATTTATGACTCCAGTCTCCCCTCATGTGATGAACAGCCAGCTCGACTTGAGGTTTATTTATTTATTTTTACATACAGTATATGCTCTCTCTCTCTCTCTCTCTCTCTCTCTCTCTCTCTCTCTCTCTCTCTCTCTCTCTCTCTCTCTCTCTCTCTCTCTCTCTCTCTCTCTCTCTCTCTCTCTTTCGTCGTTTCTCTCTTTGCTTTTATCTCAAGTGATTGATTGCCTCGTTTTCCTCAGCCGCCACATTTTTTAAATGTAATCCAGATACGAAAAAAAAAAAAACAACTTCCAACAAAAACACAATGTTTTCAATACAAATGATGCGTGATCCGCTGAATTTATTTATTTCTTTATTTTGTTTATTTTCATTATGGTTTGCTGGATTGGTGTCGTACAGTCGGAGACTGGAAAAGTCTGCCCTGGACTGGAGGGAGCACCCTTTCTCTTAGGGGGGTGAGGGAGGGAGGGAGCAGTTCAGTCTCCATGCCTCAAGCCTGCCCTGTACTGGACTGGAGGGAGCACCCTTTCTCTTAGGGGGGTGAGGGAGGGAGGGAGCAGTTCAGTCTCCATGCCTCAAGCCTGCCCTGTACTGGACTGGAGGGAGCCCCCTTTCTCTCAGGGGGGTGAGGGAGGGAGGGAGCAGTTCAGTCTCAATGCCTCAAGCCTGCCCTGGACTGGACTGGACTGGACTGGAGGGAGCACCCTTTCTCTTAGGGGGGTGAGGGAGGGAGCAGTTCAGTCTCAATGCCTCAAGCCTGCCCTGGACTGGACTGGACTGGACTGGAGGGAGCACCCTTTCTCTTAGGGGGGTGAGGGAGGGAGCAGTTCAGTCTCAATGCCTCAAGCCTGCCCTGGACTGGACTGGACTGGACTGGACTGGAGGGAGCACCCTTTCTCTTAAGAGGGGTGAGGGAGAGAGGAAGCAGTTCAGTCTCCATGCCTCAAGCCTGCCCTGGACTGTCCTGGAGGGAGCCCCCTTTCTCTCAGGGGGGTGAGGGAGGGAGGGGGGCAGGCAGCTCATTGTCACGTCCATTAGTATCTTTGTATTATCCACTCTCTTTAAGTCTTTATACAGCATTAACTCTCAGTATGATACCAGAGAGAGAGAGCGAGAGAGAGGGAGAGAGAGAATACACTACATTCTGACGTCACTGTAACTGAGTCCGTCCAGAGCAAACACAATTAAGCAGCATACAAGAAATTGGAACTGCAATTACAGTTAACCACCTGGGGGCGCTGTTGTCTCCGGTAGCGCCACTGCTGAGACGGTACATCATCTAATAATAATAATAATAATAATAATAATAATAATAATAATAATAATAATAATAATAATAATAGCATACACTGAATCACCACTCCACCGCTAGCCCAGTCGGGTGATATGAATTGTCCGCACTGCTGAAGTCGTAGTAAATCTGTCAGCCTCCTGTTACCCCCCCACTCCCCACGACATTTAGCAGAAAGTCCACAGTCAGCAGGTATCGCGCTGGGAGAGCAGCACAGCCTGGAAGAATGTGCACTGAAGCAGAATCAAAGACCAGCGTCTCACCTGGGCTCCCCGCGGTGGGGTTGGAGAGGCACAACCAGACTAGGAGAGAGACTGGGAGAGACTGGGGAACTGCACACAGAGAGAGGGGGTATGGGTTAAAAGGGGGGAGAGGGGGAAGGAGGAGGAGGAGGAGAAAGAGCGGAAAGGGTAAGGGTTCGGAAAGAGCAAGAAGAGGGGGAGAGAAGGACAGAGGGTAGTGGGAGAGGAGCGGGGAAAGGAGTGAGTGAGCGAGGGAGGGAGAGGACAGAGCTAGGTAGGGAAGAGGGGGAGGGGGAAGGATGGTGGGTGAGGGAGGGAGTGGGGAGACTACAATACATCACTGAGGGTGAAGACCATCCTTTCATGGTCTCTGCAGATATAACAGAGACTGATTGCGCCTCAGATCCCTGTGCTCGTCTCCTGCTCTGTGTGAGTAGCACGGATCAATCTGCAATCACGGGGAACAGCAATAACCCCCGCCTGCTGCAAGGCTGTAAATCCTTCGCGCCGCACTGCTCCCTGGTGGTACGGATAGCGGCAGGTAAAAAATTATTTAGCAGCTCCAGAAGTGCTCTGTTGTCTCAATAACCCAGCCCATTGTTCAGAACAGCACCATAGATCACCCTCCGTGCTCCTGAATAATTGACAGCGCACTGAATTACTGGCTTACTGCTGGAGCTGCAAAAAAATAAAAATAGGCTGGCTTCCTACAACATGTCCTGCAGCCTAGAGGGGTCATCATTTCTGACCACCTAACCAAATTCATTTTTTATGCACTCTACAATATACACAGCACATAGGGGTTTTTATGGCCGTTTAACCTTTAACACATGGAAAGAAAGAAAGAAAGAAAAAGAAAGAAAGAAAGAAAGGAGAAAAAGAAGGAAAGGAAGGAAAAAAGAAGAGGAGAGAAAGAAAGAAGGAAATAAAGGTGGAGAGGGGAGAAAGAATGAAAGAAGGAAAGAAAAAAGGAGAAAAGGGACAGCAGTGTAATCACGTCACAGGGTCGAGTGTCTAGGGTTGAGTGTCTGGCTCGTCAGATCCAGATTCCTGCTCTCTCTCTCTCTCTCTCTCTCTCTCTCTCTCTCTCTCTCTCAGGAGCATTCTTCTCCTCTTTGCTTAATCAGCCCCTCGTTGCATTTCAGAAATATATGAAGAACGACTACAAAGAAAAACACAACGTACCTGTCATTTTTCTTTTCATTGTTAACATCCTGGCAACTTCTTACACTTATAACTTTAAAGTCTGTTTCAAAGCTCTTTTCAACATGTCCGCTCTAGAGCACTGATAGCGTCAGGATTTTTGCGCACATTGTCTAACAGGTAACACAGCGATAACGAGCCACGATACGGAACAGAAAAGCCAGAGCATGTTTTTTTTTTTATTTAAAGGACAGATCTCGCATCTCAGTGCACTAGAGCAGACATTTTGAAAAGAGCTTTGAAACAGACTTTAAAGCGATAAGTGTAAAAAGTTAACAATGAAAAGAACTATGACAGGCAGGTTATTTAAGCAGTTGTAGCAGCACATGGGGGACGGGTAACGCTGTATTTGTCGGAACCCCGTTATTTACTCTTCAATAGCGCATCATCTACATGAGACTTGCCGTGTTCAAGGCGTGCGACGTCAGTTTGCATGGCTCAGGTTTCTGCAGTGGAAACACAACCAGGCTCCTCCTAACCCAGGCTGATCAACCCTGGCCACTGGAAAGTGTATTAAAGCACAGAGAGGTATGGCAAAGCATTGGCAAGCATTGTAAAGCACAGAGAGGTCTGGTAAAGCATAGGGAAGCATTGTAAAGCAGAGAGGTATGGGAAAGCATAGGCAAGCATTGTAAAGCAGAGAGGTCTGGTAAAGCATAGGGAAGCATTGTAAAGCACAGAGAGGTCTGGTAAAGCATAGGGAAGCATTGTAAAGCACAGAGAGGTCTGGTAAAGCATAGGGAAGCATTGTAAAGCACAGAGAGGTCTGGTAAAGCATAGGGAAGCATTGTAAAGCACAGAGAGGTCTGGTAAAGCATAGGGAAGCATTGTAAAGAGAGAGAGAGAGGGGGGGGTGCGAAACACGTCAGGGACATATGGAACGATTTTGCAATGTTCTGAGAAGTTGGCACTTGCTCCCCGCCTGAAACACAAACACCAGACTCTCGTTACACGCTAATATTATCCCAGTTTTATAGTAAAATCACTATTTGCAATTTGTTGGAGGCAGTAAAAGTGCTTTGCAGGTACCTGGAAGCCCGGGCAGGTTGTGTAAAGCTTTGGCCTTGGGTTTAATGGCTGCAATAAAAGCCACTGGCGAGGGAACAGGAGCCATAACTTATCATCCAGTGTCTAATTTAGAGAAGGAAATGACACCATAAATTAGATGCAGATCTGGGCTGAAATGGGGTGTTAATAGATATTCAGCAGGGCTCTTTTCTTCCTTTCCTCCCTCCTTTCTTTCTCTCTTCCTCTCGCTCACCCTCCTTTCATATTTTTTTTCTTTCTTTCCTTCTTTCTCACTCTCTCGCCTTGCTTTCTCCTCTTCATCTCTCACTCTTTTCTCTGTCCCCCCCTCTCTCTCGCTCCCCGTTCTCTTTTCTTCTCTCTCTCCCTCTCCCCCTTTTCTTTATCTCTACTTCTCTCTCGCCCCCTCTTCTCTTGCCTCCCATCCTTTCCTTCTCTCCTTTCTCCCTCTCCCCTATTGACAATGTGCCATGGCAAATTTATAATTTTGTGTCTAGCCCCTGCAGGATATGCTAAAGCTATCCTAAGATATCCTAAATACTTCTGATATTACTAAGTATAATCCTGCCGGAATCTGTTGGCATTCCGCAAAATTTGGGAAAATGCTTCCGTAGGGAGATTATTATCTCAGCTCTACGAGATCAAAAGCAGTTGGAAAATCCTGGTAAAAGCCTGGCGGGGTGAGATAGGGAGGAGGCTAAACGGGAGTCTCCTCTCCGCGCTACAGCGGCCCCTACTGGTCAGACAAACTCAATGCAGACACCTGTAGGGCTGGCCTTTCTCCTCCAGGGGGCCGTAGCTCGCCGACATCCTCTGTGGAGCGTCTGGGTGTAAAAGAGGCGACTGGTTTGGATCGGAAGGGAGGTACACTGAATTAAGATTAGGGAATACAGTCGGACGTTCTACTGAAGGGTTAACTACACCCCCCCCCCCCCCCCCCTTCTCATCTTGACGAGCGCTTTACAAACAAATCAAGCGCGGCACTTTTATTGATAGTGTAGTCTGAGGCTGATGAATGGCCCGATAATCAAGCACATCCCGCTATAAATCACTGGGCTGATCAATACTTGGTGCAGTATAACTAAGGAAGGATCATTACAGTGTCATTCTATATCTTCCATTAGCATTAACAGCAGAGAAGAGGGAGGGGGGGAGACAAGAGAAAGAAAGAAAGACAAACAGAATGCGTTTATAATGGGGTTCATGAACGCTTTCTTATCACGTTCGGTGTGCAGGTTAATGTGGCGATTCTGGAAGCTATGGAAGGTGTTTTATTGGAGTTAGAAGGGGGCTAGGTGGAAGTTAATGCACTAGACCAGTCTTTCAGCTTCCTCTGGAGGCCTGGGTTCCAGTCTGGGGTGCTAGGTGGCACTAGCGGGTTCATGTTAATGCACTAGACCAGCCTGGGTACCAATCTTATGGCTAAATGCTTGATGATGAAGTTTGTTTGTCTGGCTAGCTATCCCAAAATACACGTGTGACCTGAATAAACGACTCTTTCTTTGTCGAAACTCCTCTGTGTTCACTTTGCTAAGCCCCATCCCTCCCTCTCTCCCTCTCTCCCTCCCTCCCTCTCTCCCTCTCTCTCCATTAATCTGCGTGCCGTTTCATCGCTGCTGCCCCAGAATGCCCCCTGCTGTGAGGTTTCCCCAGCGAGCAAGTGCTTTTTCTCCCTCTCCCTCCTTTTTCTTTTTTGGTTTCTGCTGGTGTTTGCAGTTCTCTCTGCCTTTTCTGCTCGCTGAGTTCTGATCTCAGCTACAGTGCCCTACTTCCATTCTTTCTTACACAAAAAAATAAAAAATACTGCACAGATCCTTATAAAAGTTTGCCACTGTATTTTGTTTTGCACAGTGTTTTGGAAGCCCCCCCCATGCGATTCTCATGGGTATACTGTGCATTTACCATAGTTTACCATGTTTGTTACTATGCGCTTTACAATGCTTCCCTATGCTTTACCATACCTCTCTGCACTTTACAATGCTTCCCTATGCTTTACCACACCTATCTGCGCTTTACAATGCTTCCCTATGCTTTACCAGACCTCTCTGCGCTTTACAATGCTTCCCTATGCTTTACCACACCTCTCTGTGCTTTACAATGCTTCCCTATGCTTTACCAGACCTCTCTGTGCTTTACAATGCTTCCCTATGCTTTACCAGACCTCTCTGTGCTTTACAATGCTTCCCTATGCTTTACCAGACCTCTCTGTGCTTTACAATGCTTCCCTATGCTTTACCCTACCTCTCTGTGCTTTACAATGCTTCCCTATGCTTTACCACACCTCTCTGTGCTTTACAATGCTTCCCTATGCTTTACCAGACCTCTCTGTGGTTTACAATGCTTCCCTATGATTTATTACACTTTGCTTTGCTTTTACTAGAGGGCACTTTTATGAGGGGAGCTACACTGAAGCACACTGCACTCTGCTTAACTAATGAATTTCCAGGGGACTTAATGACAGCCTTCAGACCACCAGCTCTTCCAGCTGTTCACTAATCCCCTGGAGCTGCCCTGGATCAGGCATTGCGAGATAGTTACCGACCAGTCCTGTGACTGATAACCCTGCTTGAATTTGTAACCGGCACTCTGTGCTAAACCCACCCAGTCTGTCCCACCACAATCCTGTTGCGTTTCACCACTGAATCAGCAAGGGCCTGGACAAGCGACTCAGACACCTGCCATCTGTAGCACACACTTTTGTATCGATGGGCTGCCCCTCACTTGTCAGATGAATGACTGCAAACGGAGTCCCTGCCGTATTCTGTAATATATAAAAGGTGCATGTCCCTGTTGCCAGTCAGTTTCAGTGTTGATGGGTAAGACAGAGAGACGATCAGTTGGCAGATAATTCAATACCCTGGACTGCATGAGCCCTCTCGCTCTCTCTCTCTTTTAGAAAAAAATACAAAGCAACAGTGTGCCAGCTCTCTGAGAGATTGTTTATGTGCTGTGGCGTGAAATGAGAAAAGCGAGAGAAGGAGAGAGAGAGAAAGAGAGAGAGAGAGAGAGAGAGAGAGAGAGAGAGAGAGAGAATTGGAGAGGACGAGAAGGGGGAGCGAGCCGACAGGACACACAGAGAAAGGGAGGGAGTGAGAGAGGGAGAGGATGATGGAAGAGTAGAAAAAGATGACAGAAGAAATAGAGAGGGAGAAGAAGAGGGAGAAGTGGAGAGAGAGAGAGAGGGAGGGAGAGAATGGGAGAGGGAGAGAGGGAGAAGGGGAGAGAGACTGCCCTGCCTCGGATGACAGCAGCCCATTCATCCTCCATGCTACAGCAGGCAGTGTGCTGGCAGTGTCGGACAGGCTCCATAAATCAGAGGCCGCTAGACGAGCTACCAACAGCTTATTACATTCCCTGTGACAAACACACAGGCATCCACACAGCACAGCACAGCACTTCTCAACCTCTCCTCTCCCCTTCCCTCCCCCCTTCCCTCTCCTCTCCCCTTCCCTCTCTCCCTCTCCCTCTCCCTCAGCTTATTACATTCCCTGTGACAAACACACAGGCATCCACACAGCACAGCACTCCTCTCCTTCTCCTGTTCCCTCTCTCTCTCTCTCACTCTCTCTCTCTCCCCCTATCTCAGGGCTCTTCCTTCTTATGTGTTTATATGTCAGCAGAACGCCTTGATAAAATTACACCCTTATGTACAGTTTGGTGTAATTTATTCGATATTATTATTACTATTATTATCACTGCTAGTACTACTACTACTACTACTATTAATAATTGTATTCATTAGCATTAATTATTTTATAATATAATTATTATTACTACTGCTGCTATTATTACTACCACTACTACTATAATAATAATAATAATAATAATAATAATAATAATAATAATAATAATAATAATAATAATAATAATTTATTAGTAGTAGTAGTATTATACTTCCAACACCGCTACTATTAATCTAATCCTTATCGTTACTATTCCTTGCACCTTTTGACCTTGCTTCCGATAGCCTGGTCTCCTGCAGCTGCTGCTCTGCTGTGATTGCTCTGGTGTTTATTATTATTATTATTATTATTATTATTATTATTATTATTATTATTCGTTTTACGAGGATCTGAACGGATACGGTGAAGGGAAACTGCTTCCCTCGCGGCACGGAGCGACCGCTCTCAGGTTCGAAGGGGATATTAACCTTTACACCAAATCCTTTTCAAAGCCTGCAATGCCTTGCAATGGGAGGCTGGGCTGGACGGCTCAGCCCAACACTCCAGCCTCCAGCGCAGTTCACTTGCTGGGTTTGAGAATCTGAACTGCTCCCTCCCTCCCTCCCTCCCTCCCTCACCCCCCTAAGAGAAAGGGGGTTCCCTCCAGTCCAGTCCAGTCCAGGGGAGGCTTGAGGCATGAAGACTGAACTGCTCCCTCCCTCCCTCAACTCCCTTAAAAAAAATGGGGGCTCCCTCCAGTCTAGGGCAGGCTTGAGAACAGAACGCAGATTGACCTGACAAGCAGTTTGTGAAGCATGTGTTTGATAGAGCTCTTGGTCAGGTCTCCCAGCCCCTGTCTTTGAGGCAATAACAGAAGCTGGAGATGATAAAAGCTTCAAGGTCCGCTCCATTAGAAAGACAAACGGCTTCCTCTGGTATGACAGCGCAGCATTGGTATGCCCCCCTGCATATTCTCAAGAGCAACCAGAGGGAGGGAGGGAGAGAGAATCACTGGATCTTATTAAAAAAAACACACAAAACGTAGAGCCGGCTTCCCTTAACAATCGCTGCATTGCAAAGTCAGTACCTGCGGGGTCTAACCAGAAAGCTTTAACTCGGGAATTATTAAACAAAGGGTTAGCCGTTCACTGCGCGGTACTTTAGAGCAAAATTAGGAGCCTTGTAAATGAGGGAGCGGACTGAAATTAAGTGCTGTCACAGGAATCGAAGCTGGTCGACAGCATTGATGTTGTTTATTGGCAGTTTTGCAACGTGAACAGCTTTTGAAATCGATGCGTGCTAAATTCGGTTTAAGAGGCTTAATTCTGTCCATTACTTTCTTTCTCTGTCTTTCTTTTCTTTTTTTATTGTTCCTTTCCTTTTATTCTTTTGTCCTCCTGTCTTCCAGCCGGGCTTTTTGCTTTTCCTTCTAAACACTGATAAGAAAAAAAAAAAAAAAACTACGACAGCAAAATAAAAAATGATGGCATCTGGTTGGACCTTGTTTACTGTTCTCCCTAGCAGTTGGAGTTGATTAATCACGTTACCCTGGCATCTTAATTACCCCGTCCCACAGCCCCCCCTCTCCCCCCCCCTCCCCGTGTCTCTCATAGCTGTTGACCTCTCCTTCGTCTGCATCACCATTATTAATCATTATTGGTGTTTGGAAGCTTAAGAATTCGGTATAGCAAGCTCTGCTTCGGGATCATGCACACCTCCAGGAACTTGAGACATCATTTAAAATAAAAAAAATATATATATGAACATAATTATTTTTTCCCCCCACATATCATTTAATTCAGAAGAAACTACAACATGATATGAAAGTGTCTACCAGAAGCCGTAATAGTAGTACTGAGGCTGTGTGGTTCAGTGGTTAAAGAAAAGGGCTTGTAACCAGGAGGTCCCCGGTTCAAATCCCACCTCAGCCACTGACTCACTGTGTGACCCTGAGCAAGTCACTTCACCTCCTTGTGCTCCGTCTTTCGGGTGAGACATAATTGTAAGTGACTCTGCAGCTGATGCATAGTTCACACACCCTAGTCTCTGTAAGTCGCCTTGGATAAATCTACAAGGATGGCAATGACTCCTGTTGCAGAGCAGTTTGATCCATTCCTGGTTTTACTATGAGTTTAATAAGACACACCTGAGCTTGTTACCTATACACACTGTGGCTAATCAAGCTGCTAGTAAAACCTGGAATGGGTGACACTGCTGTGCAACAGGAGTCTTCTTGCCATCCCTGCTCAAGCAAGTAAAAATGCATGAAACAGAAAAAACACAGAAATCATCCCTACTGCTCTCTTAAGCTCAGGGAACACGAAGCCACTTTGCGGCTTGGAACCTGGTTTCAGGAGACTCAGTTTCAGGCCACTGCGCGGCACACCAGGCAGGGAGACTTGGGGTTTGATACAGCAACCTCAAACTAGGCCTCCTGGAAGCAGGTTTCAAGCCACTGTTCCTGGAGAAAGCGGCTTCGTGTTCCCTTAGCTTTACGTCTCTACTTGGGCTGGCCTGTCTTGTTTATCTAGATCGGCAGTGGCTGTGCTATTTTAACAAACAAAACACAAGCAAAGCTATCGGGTGTCACTCCTGGGGAGAGCTGTTAGGATTCTCAAACACAGCAAGTGAACTGCGCTGGAGGCTGGAGTGTGGGGCTCCCAGCTAAGCCGTCCAGCCCAGCCTCCCATTGCAAGGCATTGCAGGTTTTGGAAAGGATTTGGTAGAAAGGTTAATATCCTCTTCGATCATGACAGCGGTCGCTCCGTGCCGCACGGAAAGCAGTTTCCCTTCACCGTATCCGTTCAGATCCTCCTAAAACGAATAATAATAATAATAATAATAATAATAATAATAATAATAATAATAATAATAATAATAATAATAAAAACAAAAACACACTCAGAGCAATCACAGCAGAGCAGTGTAGATATTTACAGCTCCAGATAGACCTGGCGATCCACGCTTTGTCTAGCAGGAACAAAAGGGTTTATTACGTTTATTTATCTCATCTACAACCCATTTGTGTTGAGAGAGACACACACAGAGGGAGAGGAGGGATGAGGGGGAGACAGAGAGAGGGAGAGAAAGAGAGACAGAAAGAGAAAAAGAGACACAGATCATTATTAAAGGGTCTGTGGTTATGAGAATATTGTTTGCTTGATGCTACTAGTTTTTGTCCTTTGCTGTTCCAAGACCTATGTGATTTATTTCGGGATTAGTGCTGCACAAACAGATTATTCGGATCGCTGTTCTCCACAGAGTCTAAGAAAAGCAGCGATCATCTCAAACCCCAGCAGCTGTTTCTTAATTCACTCTGAACGGTGAATCAGCCCGATCGACACCAGCGACACTCCCCTGATTCTCAGCACCTGATTTCTGTGGAGAGCTCAGCTAAAATCCAATAAAAATCGGTTCGTGCAGCATTATTCTGAATTTGAAAATGTAATATTTGTTGTATTCCAGGTGCAAAGCTACGAGAAAGTCCTACAAGCTTACACAGTGAATACTTTAAGAATATAAACATGAGCTTTCACACCATACATAGCTAAGCGCTAGACCGCCCCTCTCCCTCTCCCTCTCAATTTCAATTTCAAATAAGCTAAATCAAGTTGACAAGACTATCCAGGTTTTTCCAAAGCAATTAGAGTCAACACGAGTTAACAAAACCCCTCACAGCATGTTAAAGAACATGTGTGTTATTATAGCCAATGCTGTTTTAATTTAATTTTAAATTGCTTCTCTCGGGCTGTGACAGGCAGAGCTACATACTGAACAGAGAGTTCTGCTGTTTTCTCTTCCTCTCTCCCCTCATTTCATGGAAAGACGAACGCAGTCTCTCTCTCTCTCCGATTTATTTTATTCATTTTTATCCAAAGCGACTTACAGAGACTAGGGGGGAGTGAACTCTGCTTCATCAACAACTACTGCTGCTGCTGCTGCAGAGTCACTTCCAATAGGAGCTCGTTTGTTTTACGTCTCATCCGAAGGACGGAGCACAAGGAGGTTCAGTGACTTGCTCAGGGTCGCACACACACAGTGAGTCAGTGGCTGAGTCGGGATTTGAACCTCCTGGTTGAAGACCCCTTTGCTGTAACCGTCGGACCACCGAGCCTCCTAGACACTCAGCATCGGGGGGACAGTTCATTTAGGGTGTTTTTCTTCCTCTGTTTTTTCTTTTTTATTGGCCAATCAATCAAGTGAATGCCAATAAAAAGGAAATTGCAGCCTGCATGACATGGTTTGCATGATAAGAGCCCTCGACAGCAAAGATTCATGCTGCATTTACAGAGTCCCTGCTTGTAAACTGTAAATGTTTTCAGAACACATATTGCGTGTAACATGAAATGGGGGGAGGGGGGGGGGGAGTGTTCAGAGGGTGCTTTCCGAATTATAAATTATAAAAATGACCTAAATGCGCGGGCATGTGTGTACGTCCGACGTACGCTGTAAGGAACTTACATCCAGCCCTCGCCTGAATGGGCTGGAGGAGAACCGCTAACCTCTGGGTTCAAAGAGGAACGTCTCGCTGTTCAATTAAAGACTAGAGGCTAAAACGGGGCTGATGCTGGTGTCAGTGCTGTTGACTCATCAGCCTCTAGGGGCAGATCCATTGCAAGGCACATATTCGTCAACGCCCACCGCCTTTAACAATTCAATGATCTATTTGCATGGGCGGATCTCGGGGGGAGGGGGGGGGGCCTGGAGGTCCGGACGCCCCCTTTGGTAAAAATGTCAAAATATTGTTTACATTAAAAGGTATGTTTTGTATCAGGTAACCCCTCCTTCATGAAAGTCTGGATCCGCCCTGATTTGTATGCATTGTCTTCAGGGGTCTGTAAAAAGGGAGTTCTGCTTCGTGTCTTTCAGAGACAATATCGCGAATGGAAAGGTTGCTTTTTCGCTCTTTCTTTTCTTTCTTAGCAGCGAACGAAAGTCGTAGAGTAGTAAACACCGAGTCATTTTTTTTCAGTGTGTGTAAAAAGTTTGCTTGTGGGACACATTAAAAAAAACATAATAAAAAATGTATAATAATAATAATAATAATAATAATAATAATAATAATAATAATAATAATAATAATAATAATAATAGGAAATGAATTCCTACCTGTCTCGTAGCATCATAGATCTATTTTTCTTTCTTTCTTTCTTGAAATGGAGATCCCTGAAAGAGAAATGAAATATTATTTTACCAGGTTGTACGAGGCTAGCTTGATTAACCACAGCGTATATTTAAGAAGCTCAAGTGTGTCTTATTAAACTCCTCAGGCGATGAGGGGAGGAGTGGGGGGTGTTAGTTGGCTCTTTCTCTGGGAGACTCAGTTAATTAAATGTTCAAACACGGAGGTCGGGCCGTCCTTGTTTTTGTGAATCGCGCTGCTGTCTCTGCTCGGGATTCTGAATGCTGGCAGTTATGTTTCTGCGGTTCTCCGCACAGGTCCAGAGAATTCGGAGCCCTGAACTCTATAGAGAGACAGCCCCTTAAGAGACTTTATTGATTCACAAACAGTTCACCCTGGTGTCAAGTTAGCAACCCGTTACAAACGGCTCCAAAACCCAGCAAGAATCCACGGTACCAAATCTATATGTGCAGCTACAGAAGGCGTTGCATCCCCTTACAGAACAAACTCGTTCTGCTTCAAGAAGTCGAATGAAACCTGCTGAATAATGTGACGCTAACATATTGAATTACACACCGCTTTGGAGTTTGCCATATGCTTAACAGAAAAACAGACATTGAAAAATTGTGACATTTTGAAATCTAACGTGAAATACTACTGTACTACTATCATGGCTTCCGGTAGACTTTTTGCAATATCATTTTGTAATTTCTTTGATTACATGATGTTAAATAAAAGATCCAAATTATGCTTATATATATATATATATATATATATATATATATATATATATATATATATATTATACACACACACATACATACATAGAAACATACACACACTATATAATATTTTTTTTATTATGTCCCAATCCTAAAATTCTAGGTGATGCAAAACTTTTGGCCACAGCTCTACAGTAACAGAACTATTTTTTTTGCAAGAAGTAGGTCCTTGGATTGTTCCTTGCCTTCTTACGTGCTCAAAAACACAATGCAAACTACACAACTGAAAACAACACACTGGAAATAAAGAGATGGATGTTTAACCAAGGAACGACAGCACTGAAGCAGAGGAGTGGGGCGAAGGACTGGGAAGAGCAACACTGTCTGAAAACACGACTTTCAAATTCATTAAGTGTGTGTAGTACCAGGGTTCTTTTTTTTTTGTTAAATAAAAACATAATACACGTTTACTATAAAGTGTGTTTGTTTCAGAACTGCACCTTTGAGACGTGAAGTATATAACGTTCCCTGAAATAGAATTTCAGACTGGAAAGGGAACTCAAGGAAGTCCGCAACGGGTAAGATAACGGTGTCGCCTACAAACACTCCAGACTCTCTGTGCTGTTCTGCAGCCTTGTGAGAAAAGCTCTTCTGGTGTTCGGAGGATGGATGACAAGAGCAGCCTGTGAAGCTAGAGAGGAGGGGAGAGAAGGGAGGAAGCGAGAGGAGGGAGGAGTGAAGCAAAGGGAGAGGGGAAAGAGAGGGGAGAGAAGGGAGAGGTTAGAGAGATGGGAGAAAAGGGAGAGGTGAGAGAGATGGGAGGAAGACAGAGAAGGGAGGAGTGGAGCAAAGGGAGAGGGGAAAGAGAGGGGAGAGAAGGGAGAGGTGAGAGAGATGGTAGGAAGAGAGAGAAGGGAGGAGTGGAGCAAAGGGAGGGGAGAGAAGGGAGGAAGAGAGAAGTGAAGCAAAGGGAGAGGGGAGAGAGAGCGGAGAGAAGGGAGAGGTGAGAGAGAAGGGAGGAAGAGAGAGAAGGGAGGAGTGGAGCAAAGGGAGAGGGGAAAGAGAGGGGAGAGAAGGGAGAGGTGAGAGAGATGGGAGGAAGAGAGAGAAGGGAGGAGTGGAGCAAAGGGAGAGGGGAAAGGAGAAAAGGGAGAGGTGAGAGAGAAGGGAGAGGAGGGAGGAAGAGAGAGGGGAAAGAGAAGGAATAAAGAAAGAAGGTAGAGGAGAGAAAGATAAGGGAGGGGGTGAGAAGGGAGGAGTGGAGCAAAGGGAGAGGGGAGGAGAGTAGGGAGGGGAGAGGAGAGAGAGAGAAGGGAGGAGGACAGAGAAGGGAGAGGGAGAGAGAAGGCAGAGAGAAATGAGTCACCTCAATCCTACCTTCATATTATTCCAGCCATAAATCTAAGAGACAGGCTTGAACTTTCCTCAATTGACGTGTTTACAAGGAACCCCCCCACCACCGCCCCCCCTCGCTCTGCTTGACAGGAAAATTAACCGTATCAATCACTTAGAGCTCACTAAATTAAAGAATGTCTCCACCGCCTTCTGAACAGCTCAGCTTGTCTGGTCGCGAGGGAGGAGTTGAATTTATAGTGATTGGTGTGTGAAACTACAGTACAAACCCTCAACCAGATGTGTGTGTGTGTGTCTTTCTCTTTTTTTTCTTTTAAAAAACTACTTGACCCCTTTGTCGGAACGGCCGTAGGAGTAGCAGTAGCCCCTAGGTCGGTCAGAGGTCAGGGGTTATCTGGAGGTCAGTGTGAATTGATCCCCCCCTCCCCTTCTCAAGCTCCTCAGTCTGACAGGACAAAAGAAAACAGATGCAGTTTTCTCATTCTGTCGTGGCTCGGAGCAACGCCCACTCGAGCATGTGGAATCTATCTGGGATCTTCCTGTCCAAGTTACTGTGAAGTTCACATACACACGGGGGTGGGGGGGGACTGCTGACTTTAATAGAGCAGCCGACCCCCCCCCCCCCCACCGTGATATACGACTCGAGACATTTTTACTACACCCCCCCACCATCACTTCCATCATAACTCACACACACACACACACACACTCTTACACCGCACACTCGCACACAAACCCGAACGTACACTCTCACTCTCTCTCACACACACACACACACACACACAAACCCAAACGTACACTCTCACTCTCTCTCTCTCACACACACACACACACAAACCCAAACGTACACTCTCACTCTCTCTCTCTCACACACACACACACACACACAAACCCACACACACAAACCCACACGTACACTCTCACTCTCTCTCTCACACACACACTCACACACACACACACACGTACACTCTCACTCTCTCTCTCACACACACAAGCCTCTATTGCAATCTTTCTGCGGGACAGAGATTCTTATAATGTGATTAATGATTTCTAAGTGGAAGCAAATTCCTAGTGTTCAGTCCTGTTGGCGTGATAAATGATTTAATTATTCAGGAGTCTTAAGTAGGTAACTTTGTAAACTCTGGCCCCTTCTTCTCAGTTTATCAAAAGTAAAAAAAGTTTCCTTTAGTGGCGTCCACTCCAAAAAAATGAAAGTGAAACTAAAGTTTGAAATCTTTCGACAAGGCTCGGCGCACCATGCTATAGGACACACACAGTAAACACAGCACAGACACACACACTTACTTCAGTTTCATCATGGTTAGGTTTTTTTTTTTTCCCCAAAGAAAGTATGTGCTATACATGGCAGGTGTCTGACCTCCCGTATATTTTCCAAAACTTGTTCTAATTTTGGTTGTGAGACCGTCGAGAGAGCTGCAAACTCACATCTGAACTCCTATACCCCCTTAAAAAGGTCTCCCACAGTAAAAGCACAGTAAAGTGTAATAAAGCACAGGGAAAGTATGGTAAAGCATAGGGAAGCATTGTAAAGTACAGAGAGGTGTGGTAAAGCATAGGGAAGCATTGTAAAGCACAGAGAGGTGTGGTAAAGCATAGGGAAGCATTGTAAAGCACAGAGAGGTGTGGTAAAGCATAGGGAAGCATTGTAAAGCACAGAGAGGTCTGGTAAAGCATTGGGAAGCATTGTAAAGCACAGAGAGGTGTGGTAAAGCATAGGGAAGCATTGTAAAGCACAGAGAGGTCTGGTAAAGCATAGGGAAGCATTGTAAAGCACAGAGAGGTGTGGTAAAGCATAGGGAAGCATTGTAAAGCACAGAGAGGTGTGGTAAAGCATAGGGAAGCATTGTAAAGCACAGAGAGGTGTGGTAAAGCATAGGCAAGCATTGTAAAGCACAGAGAGGTCTGGTAAAGCATAGGGAAGCATTGTAAAGCACAGAGAGGTCTGGTAAAGCATAGGGAAGCATTGTAAAGCACAGAAAGGTGTGGTAAAGCATAGGGAAGCATTGTAAAGCACAGAGAGGTGTGGTAAAGCATATTAAAAAACAGGGCAAAAAGCTGTATAAAACTTCAAAAGTACCATTTTAAACTTTTATGAGGGCCAACTCCCCCCCTCTCTCATCCCTCTCCGCCTCTCATCCCTCCCCTCTTTCTCCCTCATAAATCACTCTGTACTTCCTTTCTTCCAATCCCCCCTCCCTCTCTGCCTCATACTAGATTTAAAACCATTTTGCCCCCCTCCCCAGTTCCCCCTCTTCTAATAATGCACCCCCTTTTCTTCCAACCACACACATCAATTTAAAATTTCTTTCTTTCTTTCTTTCTTTCTTTCTTTCTTTCTTTCTTTCTTTCTTTTTTTAATCTTACAAAGTGCAGCAGCAGCAGAAGAGGAGTGGCTGTTCTTTCCTCCCCCTCTCCCTCTCCCTCTCCCTCTCCCTCTCTACACTCCCCTCTCTGTGCCGATGGCTGGCGTTTGCGGCCAAGGTTTGTCATAACACTCATCAGTAACTGCCGTCTCCCTGCCCTGCCGCGGGCTTAATTAAGCCGCTCTCTCATTAGCATGTCCGTGCCGCCTCGCTGTATGAAAGGCTGCTTATTCTCCACAACAGTCGCAGCCAATTACCGGGCCCAAATGGAACGGCATTAATCAAATCTGGAGTGCGACGGCACACTCAGAGAGATCAGATTGCACGAGGGCTGCAGAGCTAATATGTCACTGTCAGGGGTCGGGGCCGCGCAGGCATTTAGGAGATTGCATTGAATAGATGGCTCAGCTGAAAAGCTGCACGAATTTAATATGGAACGGGATCTGGAAGCCATTAGTTTGACATGGCAGTGGGATTGGAGCTCCGGACTGCTTTAAAAAAAATATATATATATATATTAAAAAGGAACAAGAAGAAGAGAAATAAACCCAGCACAGGATTTCAATTTTCAACCGCTTAGTGGTGGCGCCAGTGGGATACTCCTAATGCACTAGACCAGCCTTTCACCTTCCTCTGGAGGCCTGGGTTCCAGTCTGGGGGGCTAGGTGGCGCTAGTGGGTTCATGTTAATGCACTAGACCAGCCTTTCAGCTTCCTCTGGAGGCCTGGGTTCCAGTCTGGGGGGCTAGGTGGCGCTAGTGGGTTCATGTTAATGCACTAGACCAGCCTTTCACCTTCCTCTGGAGGCCTGGGTTCCAGTCTGGGGGGCTAGGTGGCGCTAGTGGGTTCATGTTAATGCACTAGACCAGCCTTTCACTTTCCTCTGGAGGCCTGGGTTCCAATCTGGGGGGCTAGGTGGCGCTAGTGGGTTCATGTTAATGCACTAGACCAGCTTTTCAGCTTCCTCTGGAGGCCTGGGTTCCAATCTGGGGGGCTAGGTGGCGCTAGTGGGTTCATGTTAATGCACTAGACCAGCCTTTCACTTTCCTCTGGAGGCCTGGGTTCCAATCTGGGGGGCTAGGTGGCGCTAGTGGGTTAATGTTAATGCACTAGACCAGCTTTTCAGCTTCCTCTGGAGGCCTGGGTTCCAATCTGGGGGGCTAGGTGGCGCTAGTGGGTTAATGTTAATGCACTAGACCAGCTTTTCAGCTTCCTCTGGAGGCCTGGGTTCCAATCTGGGGGGCTAGGTGGCGCTAGTGGGTTAATGTTCATGCACTAGACCAGTCTTTTACCTTCCTCTGGAGGCCTGGGTTCCAATCTGCAGCACAAACTAATTCAGCTCAGTTGACTCTGGGCACCTTCACAGGAAGGCAGTAATTACCAGGGCTGTAAAGCCGCGATGCGTCGGTATGTAATTAGGACATTCCTTTCACGGGCTTCTGAGGATTGCCTGTTACATCACAATATTAAACAAAACGACTGAGATCACCCCGTTCTCAAGCCCTTTCCTTGCTGAAACTACTTCTCGGGAACTAAAGAGTTCTCCCTCGTGGCATTAAGCTAGTGAAGCCAGCGGTACCAAATCATTTGTGGCTGAAAAGCAACATTCAGTTTATCTGGTTGCTTTTTGTGAATTGCACAAATAAGTATTCAATACAAAATCAAAATCAAAATCGAATCCTGAGCTGCAAATCATATTTGGGTGTTTGTTTATTATTATTATTATTATTATTATTATTATTATTATTATTATTATTATTAAAATACTCTGCGATTTATAAAGATCTTTAGAATTATGCAAGGTAAATTCTATATATATATATAAAGATGAATTCAACTTGGAAACAAATACTCTGCTTCCCTCCCTGCCTTAACACTTGTTTTTTTAGATGATTCTTCATGAAATGAAGCTGTCAGGAAGCAGAACGTTTTGAAGCTCGATCCTTCACTTTGATCAAATTGAAAGGTGGCACCTGTCTGCATCAGCGTTTTCTAAGCTGGTGCGATTTGTTTTTCATCGTAACGTGATGGTGCAGAGAGGACCGGGGAAAAGCAATCAAAGAGACAAGGCTTTTTACACAGGAGCACAGCACAGCACAGCACAGCACAGCACAGCACACAACACAACACAACACAACACAGCACAACACAACACAGCACAGCAAACTTCACAACAAAGCAGAGTACAGTACAGCAAACACATCACAGCAAAAAACCTTTCCTCAGTTTGTTTAGGTTCTCCCACAACTCCTCTCCTCTCCTCCCCTCCCCTCTATTTAAAACTTAGAATTTGTAAAACTGTTTTTGTGATCTCTGTGGGATATGGGAAGTTGCAATGGCAAATTTCTACGCATTATATAGAACAGATACATTGACAGGACACATGGTACAATTAAGCAAGCCTCAGGGCAACGCACGCGTCATTGTGCCACTGCACCACGAGAAAAGAGCTATTCTTAGGAGAAGCTCTGCGATTCCTACGCGGGCAACACATAAGATTGTAACTTTCAGATATTAATAAACTCAGCTTGGTTTGTGCTCATCACAGTTCAGATATTAATAAACTCAGCTTGGTTTGTGCACATCACAGTTCAGATATTAATAAACTCAGCTTGGTTTGTGCCCATCACAGTTCAGATATTAATAAACTCAGCTTGGTTTGTGCTCATCACAGTTCAGATATTAATAAACTCAGCTTGGTTTGTGCCCATCACAGTTCAGATATTAATAAACTCAGCTTGGTTTGTGCCCATCACAGTTCAGATATTAATAAACTCAGCTTGGTTTGTTTTCATCACAGTTCAGATATTAATAAACTCAGCTTGGTTTGTTTTCATCACAGTTCAGATATTAATAAACTCTGCTTGGTTTGTGCTCATCACAGTTCAGATATTAATAAACTCAGCTTGGTTTGTTTTCATCACAGTTCAGATATTAATAAACTCAGCTTGGTTTGTGCTCATCACAGTTCAGATATTAATAAACTCAGCTTGGTTTGTGCTCATCACAGTTCAGATATTAATAAACTCAGCTTGGTTTGTACCCATCACAGTTCAGATATTACTAAACTCAGCTTGGTTTGTGCACATCACAGTTCAGATATTAATAAACTCGGCTTGGTTTGTGCTCATCACAGTTCAGATATTAATAAACTCAGCTTGGTTTGTGCCCATCACAGCTCAGATATTAATAAACTCAGCTTGGTTTGTGCCCATCACAGTTCAGATATTAATAAACTCAGCTTGGTTTGTGCTCATCACAGTTCAGATATTAATAAACTCAGCTTGGTTTGTTTTCATCACAGTTCAGATATTAATAAACTCAGCTTGGTTTGTGCCCATCACAGTTCAGATATTAATAAACTCAGCTTGGTTTGTGCCCATCACAGTTCAGATATTAATAAACTCAGCTTGGTTTGTTTTCATCACAGTTCAGATATTAATAAACTCAGCTTGGTTTGTGCACATCACAGTTCAGATATTAATAAACTCAGCTTGGTTTGTGCCCATCACAGTTCAGATATTAATAAACTCAGCTTGGTTTGTGCACATCACAGTTCAGATATTAATAAACTCAGCTTGGTTTGTTTTCATCACAGTTCAGATATTAATAAACTCAGCTTGGTTTGTTTTCATCACAGTTCAGATATTAATAAACTCAGCTTGGTTTGTGCTCATCACAGTTCAGATATTAATAAACTCAGCTTGGTTTGTTTTCATCACAGTTCAGATATTAATAAACTCAGCTTGGTTTGTTTTCATCACAGTTCAGATATTAATAAACTCAGCTTGGTTTGTGCACATCACAGTTCAGATATTAATAAACTCAGCTTGGTTTGTTTTCATCACAGTTCAGATATTAATAAACTCTGCTTGGTTTGTTTTCATCACAGTTCAGATATTAATAAACTCGGCTTGGTTTGTGCCCATCACAGTTCAGATATTAATAAACTCAGCTTGGTTTGTGCACATCACAGTTCAGATATTAATAAACTCGGCTTGGTTTGTTTTCATCACAGTTCAGATATTAATAAACTCAGCTTGGTTTGTGCCCATCACAGTTCAGATATTAATAAACTCAGCTTGGTTTGTGCCCATCACAGTTCAGATATTAATAAACTCAGCTTGGTTTGTTTTCATCACAGTTCAGATATTAATAAACTCAGCTTGGTTTGTGCCCATCACAGTTCAGATATTAATAAACTCTGCTTGGTTTGTTTTCATCACAGTTCAGATATTAATAAACTCAGCTTGGTTTGTTTTCATCACAGTTCAGATATTAATAAACTCAGCTTGGTTTGTGCCCATCACAGTTCAAATATTAATAAACTCAGCTTGGTTTGTGCCCATCACAGTTCAGATATTAATAAACTCAGCTTGGTTTGTTTTCATCACAGTTCAGATATTAATAAACTCAGCTTGGTTTGTGCCCATCACAGTTCAGATATTAATAAACTCAGCTTGGTTTGTGCCCATCACAGTTCAGATATTAATAAACTCAGCTTGGTTTGTGCACATCACAGTTCAGATATTAATAAACTCAGCTTGGTTTGTGCACATCACCGTTCAGATATTAATAAACTCAGCTTGGTTTGTGCCCATCACAGTTCAGATATTAATAAACTCAGCTTGGTTTGTTTTCATCACAGTTCAGATATTAATAAACTCAGCTTGGTTTGTGCCCATCACAGTTCAGATATTAATAAACTCAGCTTGGTTTGTTTTCATCACCGTTCAGATATTAATAAACTCAGCTTGGTTTGTGCCCATCACAGTTCAGATATTAATAAACTCAGCTTGGTTTGTTTTCATCACAGTTCAGATATTAATAAACTCGGCTTGGTTTGTGCTCATCACAGTTGCACAGTTATGTCAAAAACATGGTGTAAGGATTGTGCTGTTTTTTTTTACATCTTATCATTGATCTTATTGATTATTTTGACTGATTGATCAAGTGATTGATTACCACTGAGAGTCACAGACGTACCAATTAAGATTCCCCAGAAGATCCTTCAGGATTCAGACTAAAAGTCAATCAAATCCTGTGTGTATGAAAATAAAAACCACCTCTCCACTGACCAAAACAGAACCCTAAATCCCAGCCCATAAACTGATATGCAAACAACGAGCTAGATTTGTATTGAATTTAATTTAAAAAAAAGATTAAAAACAGACCTTTTTTAACATTAAGTATACCATATAAGTTAATGAAATAATTAAGTTTCACGATTGCTAGCTCTCACTGACCTCTGAACTGTGACATTTTTTCAATAGGTCGGCGAAACATGCCAGCAAGGTCTCGGAAAAGCTGAGCAACACGAAGCTGCTTTTTCAGGAGCAGCGGCTTGAAACCTGGTTCCAGGAGACCACCGGAAGACCTAGTTTGAGGGTGCTGTATCAAACCCCGAGTTTCCCTGTCTGGTGTGCCGTGCAGTGGACTGAAACCCCAGTCTTCTGAAACCAAGTTCCAAGTCACAAAGCGTCTGCATGTTCCCTCGGCTTAACATGGTATGGCAGGTTGAAAACCAGGTCAGTTATTAACGAGCCAATGAATCAAGTATGCAAAGCAGCCAGGAAGCCCAAAGGAAGGCGATCTCTGCTACTAACTAACTATACTATACTCTACAGACAAGCATTGATTTCTATTGATCCTGCAATCTGACGTCTGCCTGTTCCACAGAGTTTAACCATTAATGGAGTGCCAATCAAAGGCTTTCACATCAGTGTCTGCACCTCTTATTAGCGCAGCTACAGCCACAAGTTTAGGATTCTACAATTTTAGGATTGCGACAATTGAAAAAAAAAAACATATATGAATTATTATTTATTTCTTAGCAGATGCCCTTATCCAGGGCGACTTACAATTGTTACAAGATATCACATTCTTTTTACAGACAATTACACATTTATACAGTTGGGTTTTTACTGGAGCAATCTAGGTAAAGGACCTTGCTCAAGGGTACAGCAGCAGTGACCCCCACCTGGGATTGAATCCGTGACCCTCCGGTCAAGGGTCCAGAGCCCTAACCACTACTCCACGCTGCTGCCCTATGAATAAAATGTAGATATTTGATTTAACATCATGTATACATAGCAGTATTTCATTTTAGGTTTTGAAATGTCACTTTTTGGCATTTTTTTTTTTTTGTTAAGTATATGGAAAACTACGCAGCGGTGTGTAATTCAATATGTTAACAAGGTAACATTATTCAGCAGGTGTCATTCTATAATGCTTTTGGCCAAAGCTGCAGTAGCAACTAGTGTTGTGCTGATGCTCATACTCGTAACTTCCTTTAAGAAGTATTAAAAATCGGCAGGTATTCAATAAATCCACTCATTAATGCGCTGGTTTTCAAAACAAGACCAGCTGTCCTTCCCTCGCCTTTACAATCGACTCCCAATCAATGGCCATTAACTTCCGCACTGAGGGTTTCCAAAGCTGATTGGAAGCGAATGATCCGCTCATCCGGGGCGCTGACGTTCTAACTGCTGTGCTGCTGATAAATACTCCTTAAAAGGCAATTGGGAGAATCAGTCCACCCCTAGTGGCGACATTAATCACCGGCAGTCCCTTTAAAGGAGTGCAGAGCCTTTGAGTTTTTGAGTTTGAAAAATAAATAAATAAATAAATAAAAGTACAAATGAAAGTCAAGCACAAAGGAAGGTTTTGTGTTTCGGGAGCAGAATAATTTACAGTGTAATGATATTAAAGCACTGAGTCGTTATGTTGCCAAATAAGACATTACACTACACTATATATATATATACAGTATATATACACACACACACACACACACTGGGCTCCCTATCCCCGTCTCCACACAGGCTAATTAAATTAGATTTATGGTCTGCATTGCATCAGTGTTAGATAGTTCATTTTCTTTCCCTGCCTTCATATTTTGTCCTGCTTTATTAGAGCATGTGACAGGCAGTAGAAATGATTGCTGAAGTTCCTTGGCTCAGCGCGGAGTCCCTGATCAGCACTATATCTTTCTGCTGTCACTCCTCCCCAGCGATGATGAACGAACCTCTCTACTGCTATCCAGAGTGCAGCGGGACAGCCATTCTCCGACGCAGCCCAATCTCTTCATCTTAATCGGAGCGCTCTCCCTCTCCCTTCCTCTCTTTCTCTCCCTTCCTTTCTTCCTCTCTTTCTCTCTTCCTCCCTTTCTATTTCTCTCTTCCTCCCTCTCTCACTTCCTCCCTTTCTCTCTCTGCCTCCCTTTCTCTTCCTCCCTCCATTTCTCTCCCTCCCTCTCTTTCTCTCATCCTCCTTTCTCTCTTCCTACCTTCCTCTTTCTCTTCCTCCCTTTCTATCTCTCTTTTCCTCCCTCTCACATCCTCCCTTTCTCTTCCTCCCTCCCTTACTCCCTCCCTTTCTTCCTCTCTCCCTCTTTCTCTCTTCCTCTCCCTCCCTCTTTCTCTCCCTTCCTCCCTTCCTCCCTTTCTCCCTCACTTCCTCCCTTCCTCTCTCCCTCCCTCTTTCTCTCCCTTCCTCCCTCCCTTCCTCCCTCTCTTCCTCTCTCCCTCTTTCGCTCTTCCTCCCTTTCTTCCTCTCTCCCTCTTTCTCTCTTCCTCTCTCTCTCCCTCTTTCTCTCCCTTCCTCCCTTTCTTCCTCTCTTCCTCCCTCTTTCTCCCCCCTCCCTTTCTCTCCTCCTCCCTTCCTCTCTCTCCCCCCCATTTATATATATTTGAATGCCCTGTTCTGAAAATACCATTGACACACACAAGGTGACACACAGCATACAAACTCAACGCTGTGCCCCCAAGTGCAACATCCCCCCCTCCAAAAAAAAGGGTTTAAGTCGAATTCCCAGAAAGAGGTTAAAATAAAATAAATTAAAATAAAATAAAAAAGGACTTTGGAGGGAATGTTATAAAGAGACCTTCTCCTTGCTAAACTCCTGTAACTGAGCCAGCTATTTTAGCTGCCAAGCCGTTGCAAATTTAATTCTTTAGAAAAAAAGAAATGAGAAAACACATTAAAAGAATCAGCCATCCTTTCTCGCTGGCGGTTGTGCCGGTGATAATAACGAGCTCGGACATTTTTATTATCATTATTAATTAGCACTCTCAAGCAACGGAATGAAATCAATATGCTCGACTGAAACAAATTTTAACAGGCCGTTCAGATCAATCACCGGCACTTTTTTTTTTTTTTTTTAGCTGCCACTAGACCCTCGTCGCTCGTTAGTGCAACATTAGCAGAGGGGGAGAGAAAGATCGAGGGTTTTTTTAAATTAGAGGGATGCAAACTGTGCTGCAATTCTTCTTCTTTGATTTTAATCTCGTTTGCAAATTTTTTTTTTCTTCCTTCTGCGGCCGTCTTTATCTCTCTGCCGCCCCCCCCCCCCCCCAGCCGTTTCTCCTTCGGTAGATAATAAATAAAAAGGATTATATAACAATGCGTTTCTATCTTGGTAAGTGCGTGCTGATGTCAGCCTCTTCATTAGGACCTGTCTGCTCGATTGGGTTTGGCACCGCCGTTAATTAGAGTCACATTAGGTTGATTATGTGGTGTGTCATGTGATCCCAGCAGCGAAGGACCGCAAAAGAGCGAGGAGGAGCTGTCTTGGGATTGAACTCTTTTTAGCTACAGGTAGTGGACAAAAAAATGGAAACCCCAATGTAAAGTCACTTAATAGGGCGTTGGTCCACTATGGTATCCCGCTCTGTGGAGTTCTCGGCGGACCGTTTTTGATGAAACTGGCTGCTCGCGCCCCAGGTTGAAATTTGCAGTCAATTGATCTGCAGTTGCTCGTCTGTTTTGCCTTGCACTTCGAATTAATGCACGGATATCACAATCCTGGAGTATGCGCTTCCGCCCACTGTTGCCCTTCGCTGATGATGTCTTTCCCTCGGAGTTCCATGCCGACATCACCTTAGACACCGTTGCTCATGAAACATCAGCAAGTTGAGCTGTCTTGGTCACTGAAGCTCCTGCCAAACGCGCCCCAACAATCACTCCTCTTTCAAAGTCACTGAGGTCTCCTCTTGCAGCCATGCTAGCCATAATTATAGGCAACCAGGCCTGTCCAGCATTTTTATACATGACTCTAAGCATGCTGGGATATTATTTGCTTAATTAACGCATGAGCCACACCTGTGTGGAAGCCCTTACTTTCAATATACTTAGTGTCCCTCACTTACCCAGGTGTTTCCATTTTTTTGTCCACTACCTGTAGATTCCCGTTCGCATCAAACAAAAAACCAACCACCACTTTCAAACCAGTTTTCTTTCTCAAAGCCTCGAGAGCTCTCGGAATCGTGTCTAACCTCCAAGAACATCTGGTTGCACACAGACAGAAAGAAGGAAGGAAGGAAAGAGCAAAAGAGCAAGAAAAAAGAAAAGTGAAAGAGAAAAAAGAGTGAAAGAAATGAAAAAGAAAAAGGACAGAAAGAAAGGAGGGAAGAACAAAAGAAACAAGGAGAAAGAATGAAAGACAATAATCGACACTGAGCTCTGAAGAGCAGCAACCTGTGATCCACTGAAAGGGCTGATAGGAAGCCTCAGAAGTTCAGGGGAGGGGAGGGGAGCTGCAGGTTTAGGAGGTGTTGCAGTGATGGTGTCATGATTGAGGTTTTATTTCTGAAGGAGGAAGGATGGGGGGGGCGGAGGACAGACATCTAGCTTGTAATTAGCGGAGGATGGAAAGGGCTCCTGACAGACAATCACCTGGATTCAGAGAGGAAGGATCCTATCGGGGTTTGTCTGACAGGCAGAGGGAGGGAAGGGAGCAGGGAGGGGGAGCAGGGTCCCTTCAATCACTCTGCTTTGATCCCGTCCCTGTGAGACAGCGCGAGCGCGCACGCTGCAGGCAGGCTCCTTCACAATAAAACAAAACAAAACAAAACAAAACACGAATCCTGGCATGGGAAAGGTGCAGCGGCAGCGTGTGAATCACAACATCGAGAAACAGGATCCTCCTGATCTGAGAGAGAGACAGAGAGAGACAGAGAGAGGGAGAGAGAGAGACAGACAGAGAGAGGAGAGAGCGAGACAGACAGACAGAGATAGAGAGAGATAGAGAGAGAGAGACAGAGATAGAGAGAGAGAGAGAGGCAGAGAGATAAACAGACAGAGAGACAGAGAGAGAGGGAGCGAGACAGAGACAGAGAGAGAGATAGAGAGAGAGGGAGAGGGAGAGGGAGAGGAAGAGGGAGCACGCGAGCCAGACAGAGACAGACAGAAAGTGAGAAAGAGAGAGACAGACAGAGAGATAGAGACAGACAGAAAGAGAGAGAAACAGAAACAGACAGAGGCAAAGGGAGACAGACAGAGAGACAGACATACAGACACAGACAAAGAGAGAGAGAGAGAGAGACACCAGTGTGAGAGAGTGTGGGAAAACTTAGATTTGACTTCACCTTGATGGCAAGCAAGGCTTCACAATCCACTTTCTTACCCTCTCTGTTAGGGCTATCAACATTCTAGCTGGGTCCCCAGCATTAAATAACTAACCAAGGCTTTTTATTAACTCCTGTTAGCACTAGCAACTTTAACACTGGTGCCCTTTAAAAGGAGCGCGTACCAAGGCTTTCATCACAATTAAAATAACAATAATGGCACTGTAAGCGATTGAAAAGCAAATCCTTCTCCATGGTTTCGTAAGCTGTGACCTAGATTTGTCTGAACAGTCGTAGAGTGAAGTTCTGGGGAAACAAAAACAAAACAAGGAATCGGGGAGAGATGAGGACTTGATGAAAGTAGGGATGACAACCAGATTTCTTAAAAAAAAAAAAAAAAAAAAAAACTAAACCTAACCAGCGCTGCCCGTTAGCGAGGCCGTGAAACAGAAACGACTGGAAGCGATTAGGAGACACGGCATCCCAGTGCAGCTGCAGGGTAATTGGAAGGAAAACGCCAACAAAAAAAAACAGACGCAGGCTTCCAACTGCATCCCCCCCCCCCCCAGTAAAAAATTGTTTTGTCTATTTCCTTGGCGTTCGTTTGGCAGGCCCTGCTGGTCAGCCAACAAAGGTCCCAGTGTGCCCCCCCCCCCCCGCATGACAGTAACGATAACAATAAAATAATAGAGAGACAAGATGATGCCTGTGGAAAGTATGACCAGACTTGGGTTATAATTAGATGAAGCTGGAGCCTTTTCACAGCCAACCCCCTCGATCACTTGTAGGGAAGTAATGAAGCCCTCTCAGAATGCGCTGGCTTGCATATTGCATATTGCATATTGCACACCCGGGCTGTCAAACTCCGTTCCTGGAGGGCCGCCGAGTCTCCTGGCTTTCATTCCATCCCGAGCTCTCAATTACTTAATTGCTCTAATTGGACAAATTTAACACTTCTCTCCAGGCCTCGAAATGTTTCGCAGGCAGTGTGTACCTTGAATCGAGTGCATTTCACGAACTCATAAACTGTAAAAGACCTTGAATAAATGTCTGATTGAACAAATAATTAGATCAATGAAGTTAATTGGCGAGCTTAAGTTGAAATGAAAACCAGAAGACCCCACGTTCCCTGGAGGACTGGAGTTTGACACCCCTGCTGTAAATTGTATTGCTAATGAAAAAAAAAAAAAAGTTGAAATAGGGAGCAGCCGTCCTTCAAAGCCCCCAAAAATAAATTCTGTGATTTCTTCACAAAACGCAACAGGAGATTTCTTTGACCCTGTAATCTCCATTTCTGTATCCTGCGATACAATGCTGAGTCACCCCCCTGTATTGCTATTTAAAGCTGGCTTCACAAGGCAGAATTATTCATACCAAGTATATTTACAGGGTGTGTTGTACAAGAAACGGAATCTAGTTCCACAAATAAGCTTTTCTGGTTTTGTAAATGCTCGGGCATTACAGGGTTAAATGTAGAAATGGTCCCTTCTTCAGCTCCATAGTCACTCAAACACATGAAGAACGATAAGGGGTTTTGGATAGATGCAGGTTAATCAGCCCTGCTTCTGTTTGTGTGGGTTGCTGTCTCACCAGGATATACCCGTGTAAAAGAGGGACTGGTCCAAATCACTGACTCACTAAACAGGGTCTGTTTAAAACAGGGCTGGCCAAAACTGGCCCTTCCACACCATATCTCTCTGTGCTTTATAATGCTTGCCTATGCTTTACCATGCCTCTCTGTGTTTTACAATGCTTCCCTATGCTTTACCAGACCTCTCTGTGCTTTACAATGCTTCCCTATGCTTTACCAGACCTCTCTGTGCTTTACAATGCTTCCCTATGCTTTACCAGACCTCTCTGTGCTTTACAATGCTTCCTTGGGGCAGCAGTGTGGAGTAGTGGTTAGGGCTCTGGACTCTTGACCGGAAGGTCGTGGGTTCAATCCCAGGTAGGGGACACTGCTGCTGTACCCTTGAGCAAGGTACTTTACCTCGATTGCTCCAGTAAAAACCCAACTCTATAAATGGGTAATTGTATGTAAAAATAATGTGATATCTTGTAACAATTGTAAGTCGCCCTGGATAAGGGCGTCTGCTAAGAAATAAATAATAATAAATATGCTTTACCAGACCTCTCTGTGCTTTACCACGCTTTTCCCAGGTATTATTACGCCTTGCTTTCATTAGGGGAACTTAAGACTTAAAAGAGAAAGATAATTGCTGGGTAAGCAGCAGGTAGGGAGGGACGGGTCTTGCAAACATAACTTCTATTTTAAACATCTGCACATCATATAAGTCCATTAACAATGCACCTCAATCAACAGAGTGCGTCTCCCTCCCAGATTCACTGTGTAATTAACTCTCTATAACGTCACCAGAGGCACACAAAACAAACGCTGGTTTCTTTTCTGCATACTCCGTTTCACTGCGTTCTTCTGGAGTGCACAGCTCGGGCCAAAAGTTTTGCACCCTCCTGTAGAAACAAACTCATTTTGCTTCATGAAGTCGAATGAAAGCTCCTGAATAACGTGACGTTCACATATTGAATTGCAACCCTGCTTTGTAGGCTTTCCCGTATGCTTTCCTGTGTGTTGAAAAACGTGGCACTTCGAAACCTAACAAGAAATACAACTGTACTACCGTTATGGCTTTTAGTAGCGGTAGCATTTTGTAGTTTCTTCGATTACATGATGTTAAATAAAAGATTTAAATTATGTTCATATAGTTTGTTTGTTAATTATTCCTCAATCCTAAAATTATAGGTGATGCAAAACTTTTGGCCAAAGCTGTAGTAAAGTTAATGGTAACGCTTTTAAATTATGCCCGTAAATTCCTAATGAATCCCCGATCTGAATCCCGCAGGATTAGCACTGGCATATCTTCTGCGTTTCCTCTGAGTTCTGAAGTCATTCATTGTGAATTCAGCCCCCCCTCTTAATTCATGTGTGTTTAATCACCCGGATTCATTCCATGCTCCTCTGTAATGAATGCTGTGGATCGCATGTATAAGACATGCATTCATTATGAATGAACACTTCTCACAATCCCATGAATGCATGCCTTTACATGTGATCAACATTATCAATTGTGTCTGCCTGCATGTCTGTCTCTGTGTCTGTCTGTCTGTGTCTGCCTGCCTGTGTCTGTCTGTCTGCCTGCCTGCCTCCGTGTCTGTCTGTCTGTCTGCCTGCCTGCCTCCGTGTCTATCTGTCTGCCTGCCTCCGTGTCTGTCTGTTTGCCTGCCTCTGTGTCTGTCTGTCTGCCTGCCTGCCTCTGTATCTGTCTGTCTGTCTGCCTGCCTGCCTCTGTGTCTGTCTGTCTGTCTGCCTGCCTGCCTGCCTCCGTGTCTGTCTGTCTGTCTGTCTGCCTGCCTGCCTCCGTGTCTGTCTGTCTGTCTGTCTGTCTGCCTCTGTGTCTGTCTGTCTGCCTGCCTCTGTATCTGTCTGTCTGTCTGCCTGCCTCTGTGTCTGTCTGTCTGTCTGCCTGCTTCTGTTTCTGCCTGTCTGTCTGTCTGTCTGTCTGTCTGTCTGTCTGTCTGTCACACTCTGCATGGTGAACACAATACCTGCCTTGATTTTGCACCAATCTTCCCCAGACTTTTATCCCACACTCCAAGCCTCCTGCAGACATTTCAGGTTGGCTGAAACCCGATAAACTCAGATTTATACAAGTATTTTCAACCTTTCAGGCACCACGAGCATGGAAATAAGACTCCTATCAAGACAGTTTATCACACCACACCATACCAATTTCATAAATAGAGCGTCCTTCATGTGCAAGCATCCCAGAGCGCGTTACAGATATAAAACAGCGAGACAAACAGACCTCCCAACTGCTCGCCAGTGAAAAGACCAAATCAAAAGAGAGATGTTTAGCTCTTAGATTTAAAAATACTGCCAGGCTCCTCAGCATTAGGACGTGAGTTTAGATCTATCACACACCATTGACAGCTTTATTTAAAACGGGTTGAGATTTAAATAACAGGGGGGGAGAAAACCACCACTGCCTCAGTGCTCTCTCTCTCTCTCTCTGTCTCTCTCTCTGTCTCTCTGCAATGGCAAAAGAGCTGTGATGACTGTTTCTTGTTGTTTTGCGAGAGTTGCTGACACCGGTATGATGCAGTAATTATTGTTTCAGCTAAAAGTTATTGCTGTAATTTTCCTTTCCAAGATCCCAATCAATTCTCCTCGCTCGCTCGCTCATTCTCAAGGGCACGCTTGAAAAGCGATATCCGCAAACAGGCCCTTGACGGATCGGGCCACTAAGACAGCCTCTCAGACGATCAGCCTCGTCTGTGCCTTGCACAGATAGTTTTATATGCTGATGTGAATTACATTGTCAGGGCCAGTCAGCTCCCTGCTTGCAGTGCAGTTAACGAGAATCAGTGAGATGGGAGGGGGGGGGGGGGGGGGGGGTCGGGGTTGCTCGGAATCACTGCCACTGTCTGTCTGGGTCTGTCTGTCTGTCTGTCTGTGTGTGTGTGTGTGTGTGTGTCTGTCTGTCTGTAATGTTTTGCTGATGCTGCTACCATGGTAATTTTACACAGCAATTTTGCAGTTTTTCATATAGTTTTTATTTGTTTTGCTTTACCATAAATCTCTGTGCTTTACAATGCTTACCTAAGCTTTACCGTGCTTTTACTAAGCTTTATTACACTTTGCTGTGCTTTTACTTTGAGAACTTTTACAAGGGTGCCCAGACCAATCAATCAATCAATCTATCTATTTATCTATCTGTCTGCATACCAGCTATCCGCTTCAACACTACGCTGTAACTTTTCAATACAGTCTCAAAAGAAAATAGCTTGCAACACTGTTGAAATATCAATTTCTGTTGAGAAGAGTTTTCACAAAACAGTACATACGTCCGTAGCCGCATGAACTAATAACTACATCAGCGTGAAATGGGAGCAACTGGCATTTCAAAGACAGGAGGCTGTGTGGATGCACCGTGCTTTTGGGCACGGCGGTGTACTAGAATCTCATTTACATTTGTTTTTTTTTATTTTTTTTAAAAAACATCAAGGTTGTTGCGACTTTGCTGGAGAGATGAAACGAGACAGCGGGAGGAGGGGGGGGGGGGGGGGGTGCATCATTGTAATCGCTCTCCCTGCTCTTGCTGCTGTGACTATAAAACACTATGACCTACAGACAGGAGAACCGCTAAGGGCCAGGCCCCACAGAACGTCTCTCACTAGCCTTGCCGCTCGATCCCGTGGCTGACAGACACACAGCGCAGTGCAAGACCTCCAACACAGAAATCTGGGGTCGTTCTGACGGCTCTGCGTTTAGGTGATGTGTTTACCAACAGTGTGGTTCAGAGCTGGCACAGTGGAGCAGAGAAACAGAAAGGGAAGCTCTTATACTCTCTGAACAGCCTCCCTCTGCTCTGAGCTGGTGGAGCAGAGAAAGAGAAAGAGAAAGGGAGGCTCTTATACTCTCTGAACAGCCTCCCTCTGTTCTGAGCTGGTGGAGCAGAAAAACAGAAAGGGAGGCTCTTATAGTCTCTGAACAGCCTCCCTCTGCTCTGTGCTGGTGGAGCAGAGAAAGAGAAAAGGAAGCTCTTATACTCTCCGAACAGCCTCCCTCTGCTCTGAGCTGGTGGAGCAGAGAAAGAGAAAGAGAAAGGGAGGCTCTTATACTCTCTGAACAGCCTCCCTCTGTTCTGAGCTGGTGGAGCAGAAAAACAGAAAGGGAGGCTCTTATAGTCTCTGAACAGCCTCCCTCTGCTCTGTGCTGGTGGAGCAGAGAAAGAGAAAAGGAAGCTCTTATACTCCCCGAACAGCCTCCCTCTGCTCTGAGCTGGTGGAGCAGAGAAAGAGAAAGAGAAAGGGAGGCTCTTATACTCCCTGAACAGCCTCCCTCTGTTCTGAGCTGGTGGAGCAGAAAAACAGAAAGGGAGGCTCTTATAGTCTCTGAACAGCCTCCCTCTGCTCTGTGCTGGTGGAGCAGAGAAAGAGAAAAGGGAGGCTCTTATACTCTCCAAACAGCCTCCCTCTGCTCTGTGCTGGTGGAGCAGAGAAAGAGGAAAGAGAGTATTTCACAGTAATTTAGGTCTGCTTTAGATCACCTTACTACACTTATAAAGTCACACACAGACTTGCGGGCGCACACACACACACACACGCACACACTTACTGTCAACACAGCGCCTTCAGCGAAAGAGCCTTTCAGATACTGACAGTTTAAACAGATTGCTTCCATTACGCTGTACAAGAAACTCATTCTGCGCAGATGAAGGCCCCATAAATTCTACAAATGCGACACTAACAAGGGCGCGAGACGCACTGCTAATGATGTCACACCTGCACAGTGCTGCAGAGTAGCAAATCAGACCACGCCTGGACTCTACTGGGATTGCCATTACCACTGGACTGCTTCCCAGTCTCAGCGCATTCACACAGCGACCCATTCGCTGCACCACTTCACTGTGCCGTCCCAGCGTCGAACCCGCGCTGTTAAAAACCCTGGTCCCTTCCCTTGAGGCATATCGAGTAGGAGTGGGAGCAGGGGTCCGCAAGATGGGGGGAGGGCTTTAAATACAGTAGGACTTCAAATGGTACTTTTGAAAAAAAAAAACTACACTTTTTATTCAATTTTTAAATAACATGCATGCAATCTTATAAAGCAAACATATTCTCCGTACATAACTATAACAGTCATACATGTAGAAATCTGAACCCACAACCCGTATATTTAATTATTATTTTTTATTTATTTATTAGCAGACGCCCTTATCCAGGGCGACTTACAATTGTGACAAGATATCACATAATTTTTGACATACAATTACATTATTTTTACATACAATTCCCCATTTATACAGTTGGGTTTTTACTGGAGCAATCTAGGTAAAGTACCTTGCTCAAGGGTACAGCAGCAGTGTCCACCACCTGGGATTGAACCCACGACCCTCCGGTCAAGAGTCCAGAGCTCTAACCACTACTCCACACTGTGCTTCGATGCTAGTGTGCTGAGCCAAGCTGCTTTCCAAGTCAAACATCTGAGATCAAAATATCAGCAGCCTTAAATTAGACATAACAGCCCCTCACACTGACCCCCCCAGCTGAGCCAAAACTTGAACCCCCCCCCCCCACAGCGAGGCGAAGCTGCTCCCGCTTCTCAGATTCCCGTCACTCTAACACGCTGCTGATGTGGGCTGGGTAGAAACTCATAGTGATTCCCTATCCTTTTATTAGCACTGGTCACACTATAGCGGTGCCCACTTCCTTTTAAAGGGGTGGCACATACTTCTTATAAAAAGCAGCGACAGCTACAGGGAATCTAATCTGCTCGCTGAGTACAGAGAATTCAAAAACGCTATCCGAAGAAGGCGGAAGGCGAAATGTTCTGCGTGTGTGTGTGTGTCATTCATATACGCACATTTCCGTATGCTGCTTCGTGCTTGATCCAGTCTCTGCCTCACAGCCAGCAGAATCTATTACTGAATAAGCGAAGGAGCAATTCCTTCCTAATCTTGCAGTCCATGTGCATTTGTATTACAGGGGCTGCAAATGCGTTTCGAAATCTAGGCTTATTATCTGCGTTCACCAGAGAAAGAAAATAACCAAGAACTGGAAGGCGAACAAGAGCTTGGGGGGGGGGGGGGGGCGGGCGGTATGGGGGAGCCTCTCTGAGACTTCAAGTCAAAATCAATTCAGATTTCAGAAGGCTCTGGAGAAACTAACCCAGCTTGACAGAGTGCCAGAGATCAATCTGAAGATCTCAATGTTTATACATTTATTTTTCGTTCTTTAAGGCCAGTCACTTCATTCAGCCCCTGTGAAGCAGTGACACACTGACTGTAGCCAAGAATTTAAAAGCCTTTTCTTCCCTGGCGTTTGATTAACAAGCGTACACAAGTCGCTCTGTCGTTTTGCGCCGCGCTGTAGATTCTATAGGTCGATCAGTCTGCTGTCAACCACCCACACTATAGATGAACTTCCTGTGCAGCAGGTATTAGGACCCCCCAGCCTGTGTGTGTGTGTGAAGGTATCTGTCCGCGTGCGTCTGCATCTTCGTGTGTTTCTGTGTGTATGTGTGTGTGAGTGCCTGTGTGTGTGTGTGTTTGAGTATAAATATATGTCTGTTTGTGTGAGAGAGTGTTTGTGTGTGTTTGTGTGTGTGTGAAAGAGAGAGAGTGTGGGTGTGAGAATGTCTGTGTGTCTGTGAGTATGTGCGTGAGAGTTTGTGTGTGTCTGTGAGTGTGCGTGTGAGAGAGAGAGTGTGTGTGTGGGTGAGTGTATCAAACTGTCAAATCTGACAGCTGTCAGTCAGCACTGCCTACGCCGCACAGGCTGGAGAGAGAACTGGGGAGGAATTCACCCTTAACAGGGCGGACGGAATGCCTTTCAAATCCGTCCAGGAATCCATCAGGAATGAGTTACTGTCCCGGAGTGGGAGCTGTTCTGCAGAGCCAGGGAAGGGAATGTGCAGGGGTGTGGAATCCAACGTTTCGGAATTCAACTGGGAGCAGGGAGCAGGGAGCAAGGAGCTGGAATGGAAACAGTTTAATACCAGGGAGGGGGGAATGAATGTGTGGGGGTGGGGGGGAAGGATTAATCTTAAAATAAAAAAATAAAAAAAACACATTCTGAAACTCCCTCCCTGAATCTAACAGGAGACAAGTTACTGTGCTTGAATGGAGACAGTTCGATCTGTCGGAGGGGAGGAGAGGCAGAGAGAAAGTGTGTATTCCTAAATTTAACAAAACAAGAAAATGCTTGCCAACCCCCAAGTGAATCAGGTAAAAAGAGAAAGAACTGCTGCCCACAGAATGGGAACAGATCCTAAATTTAACAAGAGAAAACTTTCCAGAACCCCTCTTACACTCGAACAGGAAGCTGCCCTTGAATGGAGATGTTTCAGTCTATAGGCTGGGTGCATTGAAGGCATGGGCGTATAACTTACAGCAAAAAAACGAATGCATAAATGATAATAAAATGTATTACCAGGTTAGTTTACCACAGTAAAAGCACAGCAAAGTGTAATGAAGCACAGGAAAGCATAGGGAAGCATTGCAAAGCACAGAGAGGTGTGGTAAAGCATAGGGAAGCATTGTAAAGCACAGAGAGGTATGGTAAAGCATAGGGAAGCATTGTAAAGCACAGAGAGGTCTGGTAAAGCATAGGGAAGCATTGTAAAGCACAGAGAGGTCTGGTAAAGCATAGGGAAGCATTGTAAAGCACAGAGAGGTCTGGTAAAGCATAGGGAAGCATTGTAAAGCACAGAGAGGTATGGTAAAGCATAGGGAAGCATTGTAAAGCACAGAGAGGTATGGTAAAGCATAGGGAAGCATTGTAAAGCACAGAGAGGTCTGGTAAAGCATAGGGAAGCATTGTAAAGCACAGAGAGGTCTGGTAAAGCATAGGGAAGCATTGTAAAGCACAGAGAGGTCTGGTAAAGCATAGGGAAGCATTGTAAAGCACAGAGAGGTCTGGTAAAGCATAGGGAAGCATTGTAAAGCACAGAGAGGTCTGGTAAAGCATAGGGAAGCATTGTAAAGCACAGAGAGGTCTGGTAAAGCATAGGGAAGCATTGTAAAGCACAGAGAGGTCTGGTAAAGCATAGGGAAGCATTGTAAAGCACAGAGAGGTCTGGTAAAGCATAGGGAAGCATTGTAAAGCACAGAGAGGTCTGGTAAAGCATAGGGAAGCATTGTAAAGCACAGAGAGGTCTGGTAAAGCATAGGGAAGCATTGTAAAGCACAGAGAGGTCTGGTAAAGCATAGGGAAGCATTGTAAAGCACAGAGAGGTATGGCTTAACCTTATAAAAAAAAATAAAAAAAACATTAAAAATAATCATATTCTTTAAAAATTCTGTAAAGCCGAGAAGCTTTTAGATAAGAAGCAAAAGAATAAACCAAAAACAAACAAAGCCTTCTTGATGAAAACAACAGCCGCCGGATAACTAAGCAAACCCGAGAACTTTAACTACTTACACTGCCCCTCCACTCCCCTCCCCTCTCCCCAGCCCCCCACTGCCTTCTCCCCTCTCCCCAGCCCACAACTCCTCTCCCCATCCCCCAACTCTATTCTCCCTTCTCCCCAGCCCCTCACTCCTCTCCCCTCACTAGCCCCCTCTCCCCACTCCTCTCCCCAGCCCCCCACTCCCTTCTCCCCTCTCTCTTCTCCCTAGCCCCCCACTCCTCTCCCCAGCCCACTCCCTTCTCCCTCTCCCCAGCCCCCCCTCCCTTCTCCCCTCACCAGCCCCCTCTCCCTTCTCCCTCTCTCCAGCCCCCCACTCCCTTCTCCCTTCTCCCCAGCCCCCAACTCCTCTCCCCTCACCAGCCCCCTCTCCCCTCTCCCCTCTCCCCTCACCAGCTCCCTCTCCCAGCCCCCTCTCCCCTGCTCCCCAGCATCGCAGCCCCTACTCCTTTCCTAACCCACTGAGCTGGCTTAACACAGGGCTACCACGCTGTGACTGTTTTCAGTCACCGGCCCTCTAACTAATCCCACCAGCCCACCTATTATTATTAACACAATGACACAACCCAGGCAGAAGAAGCCCTCTTCTGTGTTTTCACGCCCAATAGATTCACTAAACACAGGATTAAGAGCGTCTCTCCAGAGACAACAGCATTCTTCAGTCGCCTGGGTCCTGTCAAGCGCTGTCAGATTTGCACTCACGCACACGCTGACAGGTGGCATTATACCTGGCCGTTGACAGGTGTAATGTCGGGGTCAAGCCTTGTCTGACAGGTTGGGGGGGGGGGGGGGGGGGGGGGGGTGGCGGGTCTATCAAACAAAGACTGTCGGTGACTGATTGACAGCTCATTTCGAGAGTAAATAAAGGAAAAGAAAAAAACAAGGGCTGACATTGTTCAGCCGTGTCAGTTAAAGATTCGGCACAAACACCTGCCACACGTAGCACACACGTTTGCGTGACTGGACTGTCCCTTTCCCTCACAAAGCTGCTTTCCCCCATTTGCATTCTGCGATATACAGTACTGTGCAGATGTATCAGAACACCTCCCGAGCTGTCATCGATATCCTTCATATACCCGCCTGCATGAAAACCTCTGGGTGTGAGAATTTCAATCTCCTCTCAGTAATCAGTGATATAGAAACACACTCGTGTGTGAAAATGTCCGACCGCTTTGTGCTTTAATCAGGCGTCTTAAACAACTTCTAAAAAGTCTCCTGCGTTTTATCGCATGTGGCTCTGTGTTCCTTTTCTCGTGACTATTTTAAATGAATCGCACGTGTGGTCTGTTAAAATCATCCATTAAATGAGACAATCACTCACTTGCTGTTTTGCCCCAGATTTTCATCTCCAGCGGTTTGATTTCAGACGCACAGTAAATCAGAACTACAGAAGCGATGCGGTGTTCTAATACACGGGCACGCTGCTGTATCTATAAAAGCTGCATCTCCCTGAACACAATTCCTTTTTCTAAAAGGGATTAGAAGTGACAACTAAAAAATAGTAAAAGCTATGAAAATAAATCAAGCAGACAAATGTTTCAGCTTCATAGTTTAAGACTGAGGAGTGTTTGAATCTTTGCATGGGCCAGTTACATTTATCACTGAACAAATTACAACCCCAGCATTAGTACTCCAAATTGTAAAACAGCACATCAGGAACAAAATAATACCAAATAAAAATAAAAAACAACTTCTCCTAATATTGCACATTAACAAAAGACACTGGAAGACTTTTTGTCCTGAATGCAAGGATGGAAATAAGACTCCCATTGCATAGCAGTTTGAATCATTCCTAGTTTAACTACAGAGTTTAATCAGACACACCTGAGCTTGTTACCTGTACACACTGCGGCTCATCAAGCTGGTAGTAAAACCTGGACTCTCTCCCAGTACATATTTCCACATTTCCTCCTCTCCTGTCTGTGCAAATCCCACCCCGCTGTTCCCTGCCGTAAATCATCCAGGATTTAAAAAGCAGAATACTTACAATAAAATATAATAGAATGTAATCATTTTCCGAGCTGCCACTAAGCTTTATTGCTCCGACGTCTCCTCTAGATTTATAAATCGCCAGCGCTGCACTGGAGGACTGATTTATAAAGCGTAACTTCTTTTCTCGTGAATTATGAATCTCGCTTACTGTGCCCTAGTCATTAATATGGTGATACCCTGGTTAATGCACTTTAAATATTGTTTGCTTCATAATTCTACAAAAAACAAACAAACACTCAAACCAGATCGTTTAATATGTGTAGGGGGAGGGGGGCTGTTCAGAGAGTGTAAGAGCCTCCCTTTCTCTTTCTCTGCTCCACCAGCACAGAGCAGAGGGAGGCTGTTCAGAGAGTGTAAGAGCCTCCCTTTCTGTTTCTCTGCTCCACCAGCACAGAGCAGAGGGGGGCTGTTCAGAGAGTGTAAGAGCCTCCCTTTCTGTTTCTCTGCTCCACCAGCACAGAGCAGAGGGAGGCTGTTCAGAGAGTGTAAGAGCCTCCCTTTCTCTTTCTCTGCTCCACCAGCACAGAGCACAGGGAGGCCGTTCAGAGAGTGTAAGAGCCTCCCTTTCTCTTTCTCTGCTCCACCAGCACAGAGCAGAGGGAGGCCGTTCAGAGAGTGTAAGAGCCTCCCTTTCTGTCTCTCTGCTCCACCAGCACAGAGCAGAGGGAGGCTGTTCAGAGAGTGTAAGAGCCTCCCTTTCTGTTTCTCTGCTCCACCAGCACAGAGCAGAGGGAGGCTGTTCAGAGAGTGTAAGAGCCTCCCTTTCTCTTTCTCTGCTCCACCAGCACAGAGCAGAGGGAGTCTGTTCAGAGAGTGTAAGAGCCTCCCTTTCTGTTCCTCTGCTCCACCAGCACAGAGCAGAGGGAGGCTGTTCAGAGAGTGTAAGAGCCTCCCTTTCTGTTTCTCTGCTCCACCAGCACAGAGCAGAGGGGGGCTGTTCAGAGAGTGTAAGAGCCTCCCTTTCTGTTTCTCTGCTCCACCAGCACAGAGCAGAGGGAGGCTGTTCAGAGAGTGTAAGAGCCTCCCTTTCTCTTTCTCTGCTCCACCAGCACAGAGCACAGGGAGGCCGTTCAGAGAGTGTAAGAGCCTCCCTTTCTCTTTCTCTGCTCCACCAGCACAGAGCAGAGGGAGGCCGTTCAGAGAGTGTAAGAGCCTCCCTTTCTGTCTCTCTGCTCCACCAGCACAGAGCAGAGGGAGGCTGTTCAGAGAGTGTAAGAGCCTCCCTTTCTGTCTCTCTGCTCCACCAGCACAGAGCAGAGGGAGGCTGTTCAGAGAGTGTAAGAGCCTCCCTTTCTGTTCCTCTGCTCCACCAGCACAGAGCAGAGGGAGGCTGTTCAGAGAGTGTAAGAGCCTCCCTTTCTCTTTCTCTGCTCCACCAGCACAGAGCAGAGGGAGGCTGTTCAGAGAGTGTAAGAGCCTCCCTTTCTCTTTCTCTGCTCCACCAGCACAGAGCAGAGGGAGGCCGTTCAGAGAGTGTAAGAGCCTCCCTTTCTGTTCCTCTGCTCCACCAGCACAGAGCAGAGGGAGGCTGTTCAGAGAGTGTAAGAGCCTCCCTTTCTCTTTCTCTGCTCCACCAGCACAGAGCAGAGGGAGGCTGTCCAGAGAGTATAAGAGCCTCCCTTTCTCTTTCTCTGCTCCACCAGCACAGAGCAGAGGGAGGCTGTTCAGAGAGTGTAAGAGCCTCCCTTTCTGTTTCTCTGCTCCACCAGCACAGAGCAGAGGGAGGCTGTTCAGAGAGTGTAAGAGCCTCCCTTTCTGTTCCTCTGCTCCACCAGCACAGAGCAGAGGGAGGCTGTTCAGAGAGTGTAAGAGCCTCCCTTTCTGTTTCTCTGCTCCACCAGCACAGAGCAGAGGGAGGCTGTTCAGAGAGCGTAACAGCCTCCTTTCTCTTTACTTGTGTTTGGTTAGCTGTTCAGTGAAACTAAAAGCATCTCATGTGTAGCAATACTAAAGCTTTATTAGGATATGTTTGTTTTTATTTGAGAAAGTTAAACCATCTAAAACTGCTTTTATATATATATATATATAACTTCAGTGTGCAAAAATGAAGGCATATAAAATATATATATATATATATTTTTTAATGTACAAGATTACAAAATATTTTATATTCTGGACGTTTTGGGCAAAAGCCCTTCTTCAGCTGTTTAAAAAGAAAATATTAATAACAATAACAAGTTTACTGCACTGCGTTTACTTTTCTTTTTAAACAGCTGAAGGGCTTTTGCCCAAAACGTCCAAAATATAAAATATTTTTTAATCTTTTAAACCTTTTGTGTACTTATCACACACACACTATCAATATCAGGGTCTAGTGCTGTATATTATAAAGACATTTCAGAGGGCTGGATCGCATCAATATCAGGGTCTAGCGCTGTATATTATAAAGACATTTCAGAGGGCTGGATCGCATCAATATCAGGGTCTAGTGCTGTATATTATAAAGACATTTCAGAGGGCTGGATCGCATCAATATCAGGGTCTAGTGCTGTATATTATAAAGACATTTCAGAGGGCTGGATCGCATCAATATCAGGGTCTAGTGCTGTATATTATAAAGACATTTCAGAGGGCTGGATCGCATCAATATCAGGGTCTAGTGCTACATATTATAAAGACATTTCAGAGGGCTGGATTGCATCAATATCAGGGTCTAGTGCTACATATTATAAAGACATTTCAGAGGGCTGGATCGCATCAATATCAGGGTCTAGTGCTGTATATTATAAAGACATTTCAGAGGGCTGGATCGCATCAATATCAGGGTCTAGTGCTACATATTATAAAGACATTTCAGAGGGCTGGATCACATCAATATCAGGGTCTAGTGCTATATATTATAAAGACATTTCAGAGGGCTGGATTGCATCAATATCAGGGTCTAGTGCTACATATTATAAAGACATTTCAGAGGGCTGGATCGCATCAATATCAGGGTCTAGCGCTGTATATTATAAAGAAATTTCAGAGGGCTGTATCTCATCAATATCAGGGTCTAGTGCTGTATATTATAAAGATATTTCGATGGCTGAAATCAGGGTCGGATATGTATTATGAACTCGAAATGTGATGCTGCTCGTGAGTTGAGTTTTCTCCAGTTCCACCGTCTGCTTGGACCAGCGGAAGCTGAACTGTTAACATGTTCCATTAACAGCTTCTGGCACTAACCTAAACTGAGCACTGCTGAAAAACACAACTACAGTCAGCTGAAATCAATCAGCAGGCAACTGACTGGCTGCTGGAGAGCAGGAGAGATGGGATTGAAACCAGATAGCCTGTGCAGGGAAAAGAAATACAATACAATAAAAAAAAAAAGAAGAAAATAAAATAAAATAAAAAGCGGCTGTGTTTGTTTGACAGTAGTGTTTCTAAAAGTCAGCCTGCTTGCATTCTTCATTCTCTGGGAACTCTGGGAATGTAAAAGACCACCCCCCCCCCCTGCCCCCCCCTCTGGAACACTGAAGACAATGCCTGACCCTGGACTGACCTCGCTGAGCTCCACCAATCAGTAGTGCCACGTTTCCATTCGCCACCGGGACCGACTGGAAAGCGATTTGAACCCGGGCTGGCTCATTTATATCAGCAGCAGATCTGAGATCGACTGTTGTCAGTCTGTCAGCCAGCTCCAATTAGGATTGCAGGCTGGCAGGACTCGATCTCTTTAACACTGATGCAAAAGCGCTGGGTTTTAAATCTCTGACTGCAGGAAAAAAAAAAAAAAAAAATGTAGGCTGAATGCGAAGGTTCTGAACAGGGTTCGGGGGTCAATTCCTGGTTTAAAATCAATTCCCACTCCCTTTTAATCAATTCCAACACACCACTGGCAGCATTCTGTCCAAATGAGCCTCTCTCACAGCAGCAGCAAATGACTTGCATTGAAGTCGCTGTTTGCGAGTCAATTAAAAACAGCTTCAAAATGAAAGCAGCTGAACAATTGTTAGGTCTCTAAAATTCCAGTTCCAGTTCCTTTGAAGGAATCGGAATTGGGAACTGATTTTAAAAAGGAATTGGAAATGGAACTGGAACTGAAAAAAACGGAATTGACCTCAACCCTTAACTTTGTTCTTTTTAAATAATAAATAATATAAGTATGGAAATTTGATCTACAATCTGTTATGGTGTTGCACCTCTGCTTGCACCAGTGGTGAGTTTATTTATAAACACAATAAAAGGGATGCAGTCTCTTTATTATTATTATTATTTATTTCTTAGCAGACGCCCTTATCCAGGGCGACTTACAATTGTTACAAGATATCACATTATTTTTACATACAATTACCCATTTATACAGTTGGGTTTTTACTGGAGCAATATAGGTAAAGTACCTTGCTCAAGGGTACAACAGCAGTGTCCTCGACCGGGGATTGAACCCACGACCCTCCAGTCAAGAGCCCAGAGCCTTAACCACTACTCCACACTGCTGCCCAATCTTATTATATATCCAGATTGTGACAGTGCATGGTAAGGAATGCCCCAACCAAGTTTCATTACAATGGGGTAAGTACAGCATGCGAGCGGCACGCCTCTATTCCTATCCTTAGGTGATCAAACACCATTCCACAGTCTGACAAACCCTTGATTAACAACGAATCATGAAGAAGAAACGCGACCACCACCGCATACGACTTCTCTACGACTCCTACACATGCACTAATATCGTTATTACTGATTTATTTGGCAGACGTCTTTATCCCAGGCGACTCACACAGGTGTTCCAGGGCAGCACAGGGTTACAATGCAAGCTTCATATTTAAACACAGTGTAGTTTACAGTAAGTGCAAATAATAATAATAATACTAGAATACAATATGAACTAGGATGCAGCCAGTTAGGATCACAGCAAGTTATATCTACAGTGACATGTTAGCAGTGCGATACTGCAAGGATAGCGCATCAGCTGAGGATCCAGTAACGTGGTGCTGAGGTCAGGCGAGTCCAGTGCAGAGCAGGAGGGGCGGAGCAGGAGATCTACAAGTGCAGAGTAAACAGCTGCGAGCTGTTATAACGAATCCTACTTTATTTTGATTGCCTTGCCTCACGGGAGACAGACAGTTTCCACTGAATCATCCTTATTAATTATAAGACGGCAGCCGAGTTTAAATGAAAGACATTCCTGCGCTCCTCTCCCGGTCGTCCCCTCTGGCAGGAGAGAGGTGAGGGGCTCTGGGTAAACAGCGAGGATCATGGGAAATACTCCTGACAGCAAAGTCTGCACCAGCTCTCCAATACGATAAGCAAGTCTTTAAGAAGGAAGAACTCAGTCCCTCAACTGCCTCTCTCCCAGTCCCTCAGCTATAACCACTAGACACCACTGCGTCCCTCTCTCCCAGTCCCTCAGCTATAACCACTAGACCACATTGTGTCCCTCTCTCCCAGTCTCTCAGATCTAACCACTAGACCACCCTGCTTCCCTCTCTCCCAGTCCCTCAGCTATAACCACTAGACCACAATGCCTCCCTCCCAGTCCATCAGCTGTAACCACTTGGCCACACTGTCTCCCAATCCACCAAACTGTACTGTAGTTTTTCTTTAACAGAAAGAAATGAAGGAGATGGAAAGAAAGAGAACGAGAGAAAGAAAGAGAAAGAAAGAGAAAGAAAGAAAGAAAGAAAGAAAGAAAGAAAGAACAAACTGGGTGACTTGGCCGCAGAGCGCCGCTACAAATTAAAAAGTGCAGACAAGGCCTAGCTGTGTCAGGCTCCCCCCCTCCCCGCTCCCCCCCTCCAGCCGTCACACAGCGAGGGTTTTTAATCATGTCCAAATGATTTATTTAAACGTCAAAGTTGTGTCACCTCACTTCCCTTCATTTTTCAAATTGTTTGTGTTTTTTCAGGATGATAAATTTATCTTCAGACAGCCTCAATATGACTAATTAACTTTGAAATATAAGAACCAGATGTGCGAGAGAGGGAATATTCTGTACAGCAGCCAGGAAAGCTCTCTCTCCCTCTCCCTCTGAACCGCTGGCAGCCAGCAGGACAATCGAGGTGTAAACACTTGGAAAATTATTCAGCTCTCACTAGTAGACTCTCATAGTTTTTTTTCAAAACAGACTTTCCCCCATTTTCTAAGGAATCAGTACCTCTTCTGAAGCTTATTTCAAACCTGGTTATCAGCAGACTTATACCCCTCACCCTTCCTCCCCACCCTCCTCAAATCCTGATGAAAGTTCAACTACCCAATGATGAGTGGAGCAGGGAAAACTGTCCCGATTAAAAAAAAGGTACAAACCTTTTAAAAACTTTATCAACTAAAACATTCAACTACATAATGATGGTGGGAGCATCAACAACATGGTGGTACTTAACCTTTTAATGCCCGAGGGGCATTCTCAACAAGATCGTATCTGAAAAACTAGGCCCTGAAAAAAATAAAAATAAAAACCTATTACGCCCAATTCACAGAGCTTTCATTCACAAACTGTTTTCTAATTCCTGAGCGACAGAGAATAGAACGAGCGATCCAGAGGAGAAAGAGAAAACATTTCCTTCTGTCAATCCAGAGAACCACACAAGAGCTCTCTTAACCCATGACTTAATAACGTACTCGCTCTCTTTCTCTCTACATCCTGTAATTCTCTCTTCCCTTTCCTCCCCCCACTCTCTCTCCCTCTATGTTCCCTTCTCTCTCCCTCTCCTTCTCCTCTTTATTTCCCTCTCTCTTACCTCTTCTCTATTTCCCCGACTTATCCAGCAAAAAACCCCAGAAAAGTAGTGAAACGAACCATTTAAAAAAAAAAAAAACTGTTCCAAGTGTACATGTGTCAGTGTGTCAGTGTGTGTGTGTGTCAGTGTGTGTGTGTGTGTGTCAGTGTGTGTGTGTGTGTGTGTGTGTGTCAGTGTGTGTGTGTGTGTCAGTGTGTGTGTGTGTGTGTGTCAGTGTGTGTGTGTGTGTCAGTGTGTGTGTGTCAGTGTGTGTGTGTGTCGGTGTGTGTGTGTTTGTGTGTGTTTGTGTGTGTCGGTGTGTTAACCTTTGTTTTTTGTTTTTTTGTTGGGCATATTAAAACAACATGGTCTGTCAACGCAGGATCTGTTCAATAACAAATGCTCCACAATCACACAGCACAGTGTAGGAAACTTTCTTTCTTTTTTTTTCCTTTTAGAAAACTCACAGGTCAGAAATGTACACTTTAAAAAAAAAAAAACCCTCAGAAACAATACACCTTTATTTCTTTCTTATTTTAGCCGTCTAAATTAATTTAGAAACGCTTCTGTCGCATGGCTTAACTCCACAATGACGCCCTGGCGTCTGTTACGCTGCCAGCACTCAAACCTGCCTCTGTTACTGAGGCACGCGGGGAGACCTGACTTTCCAATCTGTGCTGCAAGCAAGACAGTGACATCAGCCCCTTTTCATGTCGCAAGTGGCAAACCGGCAACTCACCACACACAATTAGTTTTTTGCTTTTGGTATAACCGCGCATAAAGGGCTTATAATTGGGTACAAACGGTATGATTTCGTTTGTTTGCTTCTGTTTGATATGCTTTGACAGAGATGGAAATATCACTCCTGTTGCACAGCTGTTTCATCCATTCCGGGTTTTATTACGAGCTTGGTTAGCCACAGAATATAGGTAACAAGCTCAGGCGTGTCTTAACTCGTGGTAAAACCGGGAATGGATCAATCTGCTAGGCAACGGGAGTCTTATTTCCATTCCTGTTTCATATCAAATCAATCTTTATTTTATATAGCGCCTTTCATAGCGGACCACCATCACAAAGAGCCTTGCAAAATACAGTAAAAGAATAATGCATAATACATTAAATAGAGTGAAAAACAATGCAATATAATACATTAAATACAAGGCTAGGGTGTGAAATTCTAAAACATTGTGGATGCGTCTGTCATACAGCATCATAAGAAGATACAGTGAAAGATTAGGAGTAGCAGAGACACAGCAGCTAATAACAGATATCAGGCTTAAAGAGCATGGAAAGCAAGAGAGAACAAGCGGGTCTCCCTTATAAAAGTACTAAAAATACAAGCCTTATAAAAGCATGAAAAAGCATAGCTATGCACTGTAAAGCCCAGAGAGCATATATATATATATCATAAAAAAAGGCAAAACACTATGAAAAACGCATAACCATGTATAACCATGGGAAAAGAATTACTAGTTTAACAACAGCTGTTGTTTTCCATATAACTTGTTTCAACATTGCTCAGAAGAAAAAAAGGACAAAGTAATAATAATGATAATAAATTTGAAATGAGAATTCTTTCTCTCCTCGAGCCCGGTGTTTCGTGACGGCTCAGTGTCAGTGCTGCAGATGTTCAATAAACTAAAACCTGCTTTTAAAAGTTGATATAAATTCCTCGCAGCTCCAACAGAGCCACAAGGGGCTTTGTGACGGGAGCAGTGAGGTGCCTGTGTGTGTGTGTGTCTGTGCCTCTGTGTGTGCGTGCGTGCCTGTGTGTGTGTCTGTGCCTCTGTGCGTGCGTGCCTGTGTGTGTTTGTGTGGGTGTCTGTGCCTCTGTGTGTGCCTGTTTGTGTGCGTGTCTGTGCCTGTGCCTCTGTGCGCGCGTGCCTGTGTGTCTGTTTGTGTGTGTGTCTGTGCCTCTGTGTGTGTCTGTTTGTGTGCCTGTGTGTGTCTGTGCCTCTGTGTGTGCGTGCCTGTGTGTGTTTGTGTGTGTGTCTGTGCCTCTGTGTGTGCCTGTGTGTCTGTTTGTGTGTGTGTCTGTGCCTGTGCCTCTGTGCGTGCGTGCCTGTGTGTGTTTGTGTGTGTGTCTGTGCCTCTGTGTGTGTCTGTGCCTGTGCCTCTGTGCGCGCATGCCTGTATGTCTGTTTGTGTGTGTGTCTGTGCCTCTGTGCGTGCCTGCCTGTGTGTGTTTGTGTGTGTGTCTGTGCCTCTGTGTGTGTCTGTTTGTGTGTGTGTCTGTGCCTGTGCCTCTGTGCGCGCGTGCCTGTGTGTCTGTTTGTGTGTGTGTCTGTGCCTCTGTGCGTGCCTGTGTGTGTTTGTGTGTGTGTCTGTACCTCTGTGTGTGTCTGTTTGTGTGTGTGTCTGTGCCTGTGCCTCTGTGCGTGCGTGCCTGTGTGTCTGTTTGTGTGTGTGTCTGTGCCTCTGTGTGTGTCTGTGCCTCTGTGCGTGCGTGCCTGTGCCTCTGTGTGTGCCTGTGTGTCTGTTTGTGTGTGTCTGTGCCTGTGCCTCTGTGCGCGCGTGCCTCTGTGTGTTTGTGTGTGTGTGAGTGTGTCGTTCCTCTTGAAACATCTTTTATATAAAGCAGGGCCCCTCCAGCACAGGCTGCGCTCTGACACTCTGACAGTTTGCCCTGAGTGACGTCTGATCTGTACAAATTTCAAGACTAATAAATCTACCTGTCAGTGTGCGAGAGCTGAAAGGGCCGCGGGCCGACGGCAAGGCTTTAACACAACTTGTGTTGATGAAAATCTGGAGGCTGGAGAATTATGGCTGTCAAAAACGCCCACATCAAATCTGCAGCTTCTTTTCTTTTCTTTTCTCTCTCTCTCTCTCTCTGCCTCCTTTGTTTCCTTTCCAATTTGGCAATTGGAACACAAGAGTTCTTTCATGGTAGGGCAATATTACTACATCACAGTACCCCGAACACACACGCTGTATTTCGCCTATTCTGCTATTTTTTTGTGCCTTGTCTTGTTAAATTAATATTAAAAAGTTGCAGTTGTCCCATATAGTTTTGAAATCTTTTTTGTTGTTGTTTTTTTTTTTTTTTTTTTTAAAGGAGCACTAACCCAATGTTTTAAAATCCACTTTCAAACCCGTCGTTAGTTTTTATTAACATTATCAATGGGGGCCCCCCCTTTTATTTGCAAATGTTTCAAAATACTACGCTGTTTATAAACTGCTGCATCCTGGTACCGCTGCGTCTGTAAGTCACGTGGTCTAGCTGCAGCTGATTGGTGCTTGACTGAAAACACAGGAAGTGATGAGGTACCAGGAAGTAGCTCATTATATTGTGTTTAATAATGTTAAGGTAAGAAAAATGGATTTTGAAAAACCTTGGTTTAAATTTATTTAAAAATGTGTTTATTTAAACCAGGATAGAACCCTTGCGAAACACACCTCATTTCCAAAGGGGGGGGGGGGGGGGGGGCAGGAGAGAGAAGGCGAGAAACAACATTATAAATGTTTTTTTTTTTTAAAAAGCATTGAAAACAGGACAGTTAAAACAATCCTACAAAACAGAAATACAAAATAAAAACATGAAAAATAAAAACTGTTGCCAGTTTCCAGTTTCCAGTCAGTACTGACAGGATTTCCAACCCTGATCAGATTTAAAATAAATATTTCAATCAGCGATTTTAAAAGATATTGTGAAGAAGAGGCTGTTTTTATGTTCGAAGGCAACGATTTCCAAAAGATGACATATAAAAGGCAGGCTGGCCCATATCAGATCTCTACTTGTCTCTGCTTGAACGAGTTAGCACCCTTTTAGATTTGCAGATGAACAGACAGACAGACAGACAGGCAGACAGACAGACAGACAGACAGACAGACAGACAGACAGACAGACAGACAGACAGACAGGCAGACAGACTGATATTATGGTTTAGTTGCTACACTCTTTTCTCCGCCTAAAGGTTCTGGGATGATTTGGTAATGCGTCAGTTTATACGAGAAAAGCCAAAGAAGAAAAAAAAAAAGAGAGAGCTGGGAAAGTTGAAGATTCATTTGAAAGGAGGAGAGCGGCGTGATTGATCCTCTCCGTTCATCAGACGCTGTATTAATCATAAACAATTTGAAAGCTGTGTCACAGTAATCCTCGACGCAACCACAGGGTTTCACTCAGAGCGGTCCCGGCGAGATTAAATACTGCTGATTACAGAGCTCGTTACCCGACGGCAGAGGAAAAGAAAAAAAAAAAAAAAGTGTCACATTTAATTAGGTGACGAGACCTTCGGGACAGATCACGAAATTACAGAAATTAAGAAAAACAAAAAGATGTAAAGAAAGAATTGTTACTTTATTGTGTTTGGCATTTGTAAAAAAAAAAAAAAAAAAATTGTGTGTGTATTATTTTTACATACAATTACCCATTTATACAGTTGGGTTTTTACTGGAGCAATCTAGGTAAAGTACCTTGCTCAAGGGTACAGCAGCAGTGTCCCCCCCACCTGGGATTGAACCCACGACCCTCCGGTCAAGAGTCCAGAGCCCTAACCACTACTCCACACTGCTGCCCAGTATGTGTGTGTGATTATATATATATATATATATATATATATATATATATATATATATATATATATATATATATATATATATATATATATATATATATATATATATATATATATATATATATATATATATATATATATATTCACAAATCAAAGATCTTATCTACGCATTGAGCAAAGGTTTTTTTTTCTAGTCTACACAGTATACATTAAACAGTAAGGAGCAACTAGGGCTGTGCTGATAGTAATCGCCTTTAAGTTGTATTTATCGGCAGTCATTCACTAAATCCATTCATTAACGTGTTGACTTCAAAACAAGAAAAGCTGTCCTTCCCTCGGCAATTCAGCCTCTGCGCTGTGTTTTAAAAGCCGATTGGAAGCGAATTTTCCTCTGATCCAGGGCGCTGGCATGTTCACTGCCAGAGGTCATGATCCGACAGTGAAAACCATTATATATAAATTCTAAAATAGATACATACAGCAATACTTAAGATGGTACAATTGTGCACACAGTGGCTGAAAGGGACGGGAGATTAGATAGATAGATAGATAGATAGATAGATAGATAGATAGATAGATATTAATTCTCATGCTTTTCACCAATCAACAAAGAAACAGCTGTTGCCCTTTTTTGTTTTTTTCTAAACCGTCCGAATGAAAGGACCTTTTATGACAGGACTCCGCCCCGGTCTCTCTCTCTCCTTTTGATCCCTGAACTTCCCATGAACTCCCAGGACCACCTGGGGCCGGCTTGACCGCATCTCAAATCTCAAAAGACAGAGCTCGTCCTTCAAAAAGCTGCCCAGACTGGCCTGGAGAGATGACCAGGAGTTTGCAATTCAAACCCAGCTCGGATTCCTCTCTCCATGGGGTCAACCCTCCTGCTCCTCTCCCGTTCTCCCGCACCTTCCCAGGAGAAACACGACACGCTTTCCGCAGGGGTCGACCGCTACAGAATCACAGCCGTTTTTGTTTTAATATCGCGAAGCGTCTTCCGTAACTGCTATTGAACACTCAACAGTGACGAGTTTAAAAACACCAAAAAGAAAACGTCACCAATTCAAATGGAAAGCGTTTCCACTAGAAGTCTTTTTCAATGTCATCTGGTCGAAAACGTTTGGTCAACAAATTCAGTTTTTAGTACCAGATATTGTTATAAAATTAGTTTTTCCTTTTATATATATATAAAAAAAAAACAGCTTGTCTTGGTTTAATTTCCTGCACTAAGAGAACAGTTATTTTACAGTTGACTTTGCTTTCACGCTGTAGTTTACCACATTTTTTTAAAATGCATTTCCATACTGTGGTTTAACTGCACTTCACTGTGCGTTCGCCACTCTGTACCACAGTACAGCTTGTGTAAGGATGTATATATATATTTATATATATAAACTCAGTGGTTACTAACAACAAGAGTTTCACTTCAGTAGCTGCCTTCCCACACGGCCCTCGCCTCAGTTCATTGCTCTCTGCAGAATCTCTGTCCTGTGTGATTGATTGGAGACAGATCAGCTGGTCAGTGTAGTGCAAATAGGTCAACCTCACAACAAAAGGACTGGAGAGTTCAATTCAGCTTTGCTAATTGCTGCCTAAAACATGTTCCAAGCCCTCTCCTCTCCCCTCCCCCCTCTCCCCTCTCCTAATTTACCCCCTTTTCTTCCAGCCTGATATATCACTTCAAAATTAATTTATTTTAAAAAACTTTATTTTTCTAATTTTACAAGGTGCAGCAGCAGCTGGTGGCTGTTTTCTCTCTCTCCCTCTCTCTCTCACTCCCCCCACGTAACTATTTTCAGCAGGTAAGAGCCTCACAAACACATTGAAATGCTCCCAAGCTGAGTAATGATGCAGCCGTTATCAAACAGGCTTACCGGCGCTACTGTAGGAGTCTGGCAGCCAAAGCAGGGATGGAAGTAAGACTCCTATTGCACAGCTTTTTACTAACTTGTGGCCATAGCTGCAGAACAAGGCTTGAGATATCAAGCACCTTGTTCATATTTGTAAACCTGTGCATCCTGTTCGCCTGCGGGGGACGTATCAACTTCAACCTCCGTCTGGATCTCCTGCCCGTCACTCAGCAGCGAATGCACGCACCCACACAGCAGACAGCTACTCTGTCACATTAATCCCCTGTATCTTTCTAAACAAGGGATTTAGGGGAGCTCCCTAATAAAAGCTGAATCTCTAAACAATAATTGTGTGAATATAATAAATTGTTACAGCTGTGTATAAATGGTATTTAAAACAGGATTCATTTAATCAGCCTTTTTGGGCAGCAGTGTGGAGTAGTGGTTAGGGCTCTGGACTCTTGACCAGAGGGTCGTGGGTTCAGTTCCAGGTGGGGGACACTGTTGCTGTACCCTTGAGCAAGGTACTTTACCTAGATTGCTCCAGTAAAAACCCAACTCTATAAATGGGTAATTGTCCCACTGCAGTCAGATATGCGACGGATCGCTTGTATTAAACTTACTTTATAACTCTGTGCTGCCCTGTAACACCAATAGGTCGCCTTGGATAAAAGTGTCTGCCAAATTAATAAATAAATAAATAAATAAATAAATAATAGAAAGTGACTGCCCCCAGGGTGACAAAACAAAACACACAAGCCTGGTAGAAAGTGTGATTGAAGCTCTGTTATGCGAACACACAGGCGACGCTGGGCTATGATATCAATCCTGCCGCTGAAAAGGTTCACAGGGAAGAGCCTGCTGTGCCTGTGCTGCTGCACTCTGCTCAGCACTCCCACCAGAACAAGGGACCCATCACCGAGATCAAAGAGGGAGCCCAGGAACCATAGCATGAGACAGGCAGGTACCCACCTCACTCCCCCCCCCTCCACCCCTCCCCACAGCCAGCCAGCAACTCATTCATCAAACTTGTCGACACTCCCACGCTCCTCTCGATACACTCCGCTTCCAAGCCTCCCTACGTTTGCTGTGTCAGGCCAATGAAACTCAACAGGTGATATCCTAGTTCATATTGCATTTTAGTCACCTGCTTGCACTTATTTTAAAACTGCACTGTGTTTAAATATGAAGCTTGCATTGTAACCCTGTACTGCCCTGGAACACCTGTGAGTTGCCTTGGATAAAGACATCTGACAAATCAATCAATAAATAAATAATAATAATTTAAGCAGTTTTTCAGTTATACAATACAAATGTATTTTGATATAACACCCTCTCTTCACGCCATGGCATCCCAGAGCGCTGTACAAAGTTAAAAACGAAACAGGAGAGCTCATGTGTATAATACACTCCAGCTACAACCCATTGTATATAAAACAGCATGTTACAAAAAGTGGATACTTCACTAGCAATCTTCCTATTTGAAAAAGTTCCAGTGGAATCAGATGACAGAAAGTGGTCTAAAGTTTACTTGGGTTTTATCAGCTACGTTTCTATTGGAAAGGGGCTGCACCAACAATGGCTCTTGAAGCTGGGTTTCAGATTTTAGTTTCACACAACAATGAACACAGCAGTACTGGATTAGCACAGCGCTGTTTACCTGTCTCCCTAGTATGCCTCTATATAACCTTTTTGTAACTTTTATTGTGGCATAAGACCTTGAGTTAGCACCGAGAGAAAAGGAGGGAGGGAGGGAGAGAGGGAAAGGAGGAGGCAGGGGTGAGGTCACAGGCAGTGCACGTCCCGAACCCCCCCCCCCCCCCCCCCCGAGTAGGGCGGGGCAGATTGTAATGAATGAGGCGAGCTTCAATCACACAGCGACACTCACTGCTGCTGATCACACAACTTCAATCACTGACTGACTTCAATCATGGGACGAGACGCCCGTCCCTCTCACTGTCAAGGACTGGACACCAGCGGCTCTTCACACACTGACCCCCCCCCCCCCCCTCTCCCGCCTCGACCTGACCCCTGTCCATCAAAGACATGCCCCCCGATTGACCCCGCGCTGACCACAGGAGCCCCCTGCCAGAGATTTACAGCCCCGACGCTGAGGAGGAGCAGACAATCCGACACTTGAAAAGACTTTACAAGAAGTGATTTATTAGCTACAGTCTGCTCTGGTATTTCGCCACCCAGGAGACAGGGGAGAAAGGAGGGGTGGGGAATCTGAACAGATTGATTAACATCAGAGCTAAAGCTGTCTTGAGAGAGGTATGCCCCGACTGGACATTATTATTAGCTTGGTCAATAAATCATTTTTATTAGTAGTAGTTAAAATAATAGTTTTTGGTCTCTTATTTAGGTGCATTTCAGTGTGATTCATTATTATTATTTCTTTAAATCCATGCTTTAGTTTAACAAGTGCCTGCTGATTGCGATGTGACAGCTGTCTGAAATGTCTTTGCACAGTATCAGATAGTTCGGATCAGGTGGTTTGTATCAGCTGGCTGGAATCGGATGGAAATTACATCACCGTGGGGTCAGCTGTACTGTTGAATTATTCTTATTAAACTTTATTAAAATATTGCCGAGGGTGCTGCATGACATACCAGTTGGTTTGCACGCCACGCAAGGTCAGTGCGACCCAGGAATCCTGTTGCGTAGCAGTTTCAACCGTTCCAGGTTTTACAACAAGCTTGATTAGCCACAGTGTGTCTAGGTAACAAGCTCAGGTGTGTCTTATTAAACTCCTAGTGAAACCAGGAATGGGTCAAACTTCTGTGCAGTCTAATTTCCATCCCTGTGACGATAACCAGAATTATTACTGCTGGGATTGAAATAAGACTCTTATTGCACAGCAGTTTCACCCTATGAGCTTGATCAGCCACAGTGTGTCTAGGCAACAAGCTCAGGTGCGTCTTATTAAACTCCTAGTGAAACCAGGAAGGCATCAAAGTGCAATGCAATGAGAGTCTTATTTCCATCCCTGGCAATGTGGATGCCAGCTTGAATCGTACAGCTGGCTTTGTACATAAAACAGGTGAGAATTAAATACTTGTCGAGTTGTGAAAAAAAATAACACAACTTTAAAAATGTGACATTTTGATAGTTTGACCTTTACTCTGAAAACATTATTTTTATTAACGTGAACAGGAATCGGGTTCGATTACTAGGCTCTGGAGTATTAAAAAGGCAAAACTTTAAAAGCCTAACGAAAAAAAAAAAAAAAAGCCCCATTATTTGCAGCCCCCACCCCAGCTCCCTGCTCCATGTCTAGCACTCCAAAGTCCTGTGTTTGTCTTCCAAGCCAAACATTTAGACGTTTGCACGGCCATAAAAATCAGCGATCTGACAGTCAAGGGTGCTCAAACTCATTTGTCAAGCATTTGAACCGCTTTTGCCCTCTTCGTTTAAATTCATTACAGACGCTGCCTTCCTGACTGTGGGGCTCTGAAGCGGTGGGGTTTGTGAGTACGTTCCTTCCTCAACGCGGTACAGAGCAGCATATTCAGTTAGGAGGCGCTGGGTAACAGGACAGAGGCGCAGTGTGAGTTTCAGAATGGATTCGAGCGAGGGAGAGTCGGGGGGGGAGGGAGGTGGGGGGGGGGGGGGGAGCTGGTGGGGTCAAATAAGCTTCAACTCTGACGCACGGCGACCCCATATGGGGACAGATATAAAAAAAAAACAATTAAAAACTCTTCTAGTCTTTATATATGTATTTATATATCTGGGTTCATGTGGAAGACTAGCAAGCTAATGCCTGAGAGCCTCATATGAGTTAGATGCCATTTCCCCCTCATATAAAAGCAATAGAAAAAAATCGGGCAAACTGAAAAATATATTTATTATGTCCAAAACCTTTTTTCTTTTTTTTTTATTACTATTTTCAGTATTTCATTGTTATTATTTATTTATTTATTTATTTCTTAGCAGATGCCCTTATCCAGGGCGACTTACAATTGTTACAAGATATCACATTATTTTTTACATACAATTCCCCATTTATACAGTTGGGTTTTTACTGGAGCAATCTAGGTAAAGTACCTTGCTCAAGGGTACAGCAGCAGTGTCCCCCACCTGGGATTGAACCCACGACCCTCCGGTCAAGAGTCCAGAGCCCTAACCACTACTCCACACTGCTGCCCACATTTCATGCATGAAAGGGTTAAATCAGCCGTCTTACAGTTACACATCAGCCACGAGGTTCTGTCCTCTTGCGGAGGGGTGGTGGGGTGCAATAAATCTGCCCTCAATAGCAGTCAGGGCATCCACACTATAAAACACTCCCTGTGTGCAGTGGGACCCTTGGAAAAGTTTGCAGCAGTAAATTATCTGCACAGCAGGTTTGCATTTTTTTTTGTCCATTCCCTTCCCATGCTTATATACTACCTGCTGTCAGGCTCCAGTGGCAGAGCTGTTAATATTGCCGGCCTCTCTGTTTCTCTCGTCATCCAAACGGGAACGAATTCAGCTCATTCTGATGTGGGGTGAAGCGAGCAAAACAGCGTGCGGCCGTCCGAATATATATGTTGATTTATGGGACGCTCTTTAATATACAGTTACTGTGCTTTACTGTGGCTAAAACTGTTGTTTTTTTTTCAAATAGTATTGCCATGCACATCTGTCGTTTACCATGCTTCTTATAAACAAGGGAAGGGTGTCCAAAACTACCTGCAAAACTGAAATACAGAAGAGAAAAATATGAACAGAGAAAGAAAAAACAGCATAATATCAGATATTGCCTATGATGCCTGACTTCTGGGGGGAAAAATAAGAATGAAAAAGAAAGAAAGAAAGATAGAAAGAAAAAGAAAGAAAGAAAGAAAGAAAGAAAGAAAGAAAGAAAGAAAGAAAGACCCCTTATAGTGTCAAGCATTGTAAAGCACAGAGAGGTCTGGTAAAGCATAGGGAAGCATTGCAAAGCACAGAGAGGTGTGGTAAAGCATAGGGAAGCATTGTAAAGCACAGAGAGGTCTGGTAAAGCATAGGGAAGCATTGCAAAGCACAGAGAGGTGTGGTAAAGCATAGGGAAGCATTGTAAAGCACAGAGAGGTCTGGTAAAGCATAGGGAAGCATTGTAAAGTACAGAGAGGTATGGTAAAGCATAGGGCAGCATTGTAAAGCTCAGAGAGGTCTGGTAAAGCATAGGGAAGCATTGTAAAGCACAGAGAGGTCTGGTAAAGCATAGGGCAGCATTGTAAAGCTCAGAGAGGTATGGTAAAGTATATTAAAAAACAAACCATGACAAATTATGGTAATGCAGTGTGGAGTAGTGGTTAGGGCTCTGGACTCTTGACTGGAGGGTTGTGGGTTCAATCCCCGGTCGAGGACACTGCTGCTGTACCCTTGAGCAAGGTACTTTACCTAGATTGCTCCAGTAAAAACCCAACTGTATAAATGGGTAATTGTATGTAAAAATAATAATGTGATATCTTGTAACAATTGTAAGTCGCCCTGGATAAGGGCGTCTGCTAAGAAATAAATAATAATAATAATAATAATGCATGGTACACTCATGGGAAAAGCATGGGGGGTGAAAACTGCTGGGAAAATTACTTTGCAAAATGTACCATGGAGAACTTTTATAAGGAAAACAACAGGTTGAAAAATTTGTTACGCGACAACGTGCGGAGAGGCAGAGACCTCCTCAGCTCTCTGCTGTTCCAGGCTGCAGGATAATGAATCACTGGGGTAAGAAATCATAATAAGCTTCGAGTCAGTGACAGATACACTTCGAAAGCTGCCACCATGCTTACCTAACGGTAAGATCAAATGAGTAACAGGGTTACGCTAAGGTCTAATCCAAGTTGTATTAGCGAGGACTGATTTCATTACTAGCCTCAGGTACTGTAGGTGAGGGTTAGGGTTAGTGTTCGTGTGGCTGAGCCTCTCTGAAAGCAGGGAGGCTGAGGGTTAGGGTTAGGGTGTGTGTGACTGAGCCTCTCTGAAAGCAGGGAGGCTGAGGGTTAGGGTTAGGGTGTGTGTGACTGAGCCTCTCTGAAAGCAGGGAGGCTGAGGGTTAGGGTTAGGGTGTGTGTGGCTGAGCCTCTCTGAAAGCAGGGAGGCTGAGGGTTAGGGTTAGGGTGTGTGTGGCTGAGCCTCTCTGAAAGCAGGGAGGCTGAGGGTTAGGGTTAGGGTGTGAGTGACTGAGCCTCTCTGAAAGCAGGGAGGCTGAGGGTTAGGGTTAGGGTGTGTGTGACTGAGCCTCTCTGAAAGCAGGGAGGCTGAGGGTTAGGGTTAGGGTGTGTGTGACTGAGCCTCTCTGAAAGCAGGGAGGCTGATGGTTAGGGTTAGGGTGTGTGTGACTGAGCCTCTCTGAAAGCAGGGAGGCTGATGGTTAGGGTTAGGGTGTGTGTGACTGAGCCTCTCTGAAAGCAGGGAGGCTGAGGGTTAGGGTTAGGGTGTGAGTGACTGAGCCTCTCTGAAAGCAGGGAGGCTGAGGGTTAGGGTTAGGGTGTGTGTGACTGAGCCTCTCTGAAAGCAGGGAGGCTGAGGGTTAGGGTTAGGGTGTGTGTGACTGAGCCTCTCTGAAAGCAGGGAGGCTGAGGATTAGGGTTAGGGTGTGAGTGACTGAGCCTCTCTGAAAGCAGGGAGGCTGAGGGTTAGGGTTAGGGTGTGTGTGGCTGAGCCTCTCTGAAAGCAGGGAGGCTGAGGGTTAGGGTTAGGGTGTGTGTGACTGAGCCTCTCTGAAAGCAGGGAGGCTGAGGGTTAGGGTTAGGGTGTGAGTGACTGAGCCTCTCTGAAAGCAGGGAGGCTGAGGGTTAGGGTTAGGGTGTGTGTGTGTGGCTGAGCCTCTCTGAAAGCAGGGAGGCTGAGGGTTAGGGTTAGGGTGTGTGTGACTGAGCCTCTCTGAAAGCAGGGAGGCTGAGGGTTAGGGTTAGGGTGTGAGTGACTGAGCCTCTCTGAAAGCAGGGAGGCTGAGGGTTAGGGTTAGGGTGTGTGTGACTGAGCCTCTCTGAAAGCAGGGAGGCTGAGGGTTAGGGTTAGGGTGTGTGTGACTGAGCCTCTCTGAAAGCAGGGAGGCTGAGGGTTAGGGTTAGGGTGTGTGTGGCTGAGCCTCTCTGAAAGCAGGGAGGCTGAGGGTTAGGGTTAGGGTGTGTGTGGCTGAGCCTCTCTGAAAGCAGGGAGGCTGAGGGTTAGGGTTAGGGTGTGTGTGACTGAGCCTCTCTGAAAGCAGGGAGGCTGAGGGTTAGGGTTAGGGTGTGAGTGACTGAGCCTCTCTGAAAGCAGGGAGGCTGAGGGTTAGGGTTAGGGTGCGTGTGACTGAGCCTCTCTGAAAGCAGGGAGGCTGAGGGTTAGGGTTAGTGTTCGTGTGGCTGAGCCTCTCTGAAAGCAGGGAGGCTGAGGGTTAGGGTTAGGGTGTGTGTGACTGAGCCTCTCTGAAAGCAGGGAGGCTGAGGATTAGGGTTAGGGTGTGAGTGACTGAGCCTCTCTGAAAGCAGGGAGGCTGAGGGTTAGGGTTAGGGTGTGTGTGACTGAGCCTCTCTGAAAGCAGGGAGGCTGAGGGTTAGGGTTAGGGTGTGTGTGGCTGAGCCTCTCTGAAAGCAGGGAGGCTGAGGGTTAGGGTTAGGGTGTGTGTGACTGAGCCTCTCTGAAAGCAGGGAGGCTGAGGGTTAGGGTTAGGGTGTGTGTGGCTGAGCCTCTCTGAAAGCAGGGAGGCTGAGGGTTAGGGTTAGGGTGTGAGTGACTGAGCCTCTCTGAAAGCAGGGAGGCTGAGGGTTAGGGTTAGGGTGTGTGTGACTGAGCCTCTCTGAAAGCAGGGAGGCTGAGGGTTAGGGTTAGGGTGTGTGTGACTGAGCCTCTCTGAAAGCAGGGAGGCTGGGGGTTAGGGTTAGGGTGTGTGTGACTGAGCCTCTCTGAAAGCAGGGAGGCTGAGGGTTAGGGTTAGTGTTCGTGTGACTGAGCCTCTCTGAAAGCAGGGAGGCTGAGGGTTAGGGTTAGGGTTCGTGTGTGGCTGAGCCTCTCTGAAAGCAGGGAGGCTGAGGGTTAGGGTTAGGGTGTGAGTGACTGAGCCTCTCTGAAAGCAGGGAGGCTGAGGGTTAGGGTTAGGGGGTGTGTTGACTGAGCATCTCTGAAAGCAGGGAGGCTGAAGGTTAGGGTTAGGGTTCGTGTGTGGCTGAGCCTCTCTGAAAGCAGGGAGGCTGAGGGTTAGGGTTAGGGTGTGTGTGGCTGAGCCTCTCTGAAAGCAGGGAGGCTGAGGGTTAGGGTTAGGGTGTGTGTGGCTGAGCCTCTCTGAAAGCAGGGAGGCTGAGGGTTAGGGTTAGGGTGTGTGTGGCTGAGCCTCTCTGAAAGCAGGGAGGCTGAGGGTTAGGGTTAGGGTGTGTGTGACTGAGCCTCTCTGAAAGCAGGGAGGCTGAGGGTTAGGGTTAGGGTGTGAGTGACTGAGCCGCTCTGAAAGCAGGGAGGCTGAGGGTTAGGGTTAGGGTGTGTGTGACTGAGCCTCTCTGAAAGCAGGGAGGCTGAGGGTTAGGGTTAGGGTGTGAGTGACTGAGCCTCTCTGAAAGCAGGGAGGCTGAGGGTTAGGGTTAGGGTGTGAGTGACTGAGCCTCTCTGAAAGCAGGGAGGCTGAGGGTTAGGGTTAGGGTGTGTGTTGACTGAGCCTCTCTGAAAGCAGGGAGGCTGAGGGTTAGGGTTAGGGTTCGTGTGTGGCTGAGCCTCTCTGAAAGCAGGGAGGCTGAGGGTTAGGGTTAGGGTGTGTGTGGCTGAGCCTCTCTGAAAGCAGGGAGGCTGAGGGTTAGGGTTAGGGTGTGTGTGACTGAGCCTCTCTGAAAGCAGGGAGGCTGAAGGTTAGGGTTAGGGTTCGTGTGGCTGAGCCTCTCTGAAAGCAGGGAGGCTGAGGGTTAGGGTTAGGGTGTGTGTGACTGAGCCTCTCTGAAAGCAGGGAGGCTTATCTGCAATAAACAAGGAAGGAGATGAGCACATTCCTTTAGAAGTGATTGCTTCTGCTTGAAAGAAACAAAACACAATAAAAAAATAAAATCATAGAGGAATGGAATGCCAGGCTGTGGTTGCTTGCGAGCTGGGGGATTTTTGACCAGTATGAGCTCTTAAATGCGACGGCTGTTTGACTGGTTTCTTACTCATTTAAAAAAAAAAAAAAAAACAGCACCGACGTACAGCTGACCAAAAGTTTTGCAACACACCCCTCTATAGAATCAAGACTTTATACTTTACAAAGTCGAATGAAACCTGCTGAATAATGTTACGTTAACATACTGAATTACACACCGCTGCGTAGTTTTGGCGTATACTTAACGAAAAACTGACGGAAGACTGAAGAAAAAAAAAAACTTTCGAAATCTATCATGAACTACTACTGTACCACTATTATGGCTTCATTTTGTAGTTTCTTTGATCACATGATGTTAAATAAAAAAAATATCTAAAATCAAAGTTCATGCAGTTTTATTTTTGTAATTAAATGTCTCAATGCTAAAATTCTAACCGATGCAAAACTTCCAGCCAGAGCTGCAGAGCAACTAGGAAGAGGAGGAGGATCAATCTATCTGAGATCAGAAGATCACAAAGTTAGTCTGGATTCTCACTTGTGGGAAATGGCTTGAGGACTGTGAGCTAATCCAAACCCAGCTGGGTCAGGGATCTGGAAAAGCGATTAGAGTCTACCGCATGTGTAAAGATAAATGCTTTCCCATCCCTCTCTGTGCTTTACAATGCTTCCCTATGCTTTACCACACCTCTCTGTGCTTTACAATGCTTCCCTATGCTTTACCAGACCTCTCTGTGCTTTACAATGCTTCCCTATGCTTTACCAGACCTCTCTGTGCTTTACAATGCTTCCCTATGCTTTACCAGACCTCTCTGTGCTTTACAATGCTTCCCTATGCTTTACCACACCTCTCTGTGCTTTACAATGCTTCCCTATGCTTTACCAGACCTCTCTGTGCTTTACAATGCTTCCCTATGCTTTACCAGACCTCTCTGTGCTTTACAATGCTTCCCTATGCTTTACCAGACCTCTCTGTGCTTTACAATGCTTCCCTATGCTTTACCAGACCTCTCTGTGCTTTACAATGCTTCCCTATGCTTTACCAGACCTCTCTGTGCTTTACAATGCTTCCCTATGCTTTACCAGACCTCTCTGTGCTTTACAATGCTTCCCTATGCTTTACCAGACCTCTCTGTTCTTTACAATGCTTCCCTATGCTTTATCAGACCTCTCTGTGCTTTACAATGCTTCCCTATGCTTTACCAGACCTCTCTGTGCTTTACAATGCTTCCCTATGCTTTACCACACCTCTCTGTGCTTTACAATGCTTCCCTATGCTTTACCAGACCTCTCTGTGCTTTACAATGCTTCCCTATGCTTTACCAGACCTCTCTGTGCTTTACAATGCTTCCCTATGCTTTACCAGACCTCTCTGTGCTTTATAATGCTGTACCTTACTAGCTTTTCTCTGTAAATGTTTTTTTGGTTTTTTTCACAATAGTAAACTTACATAGGGTGTTTTCTTCCTTCTTTATATATATATATATATATTTTCTTCAAAATGTAAGATGTCTCTTAAGTCTGGCATCATCAAAGGTGATATCATATAATTAGGCCGATTTATTTTCTATGTTACTATTTTTTTCTACATTATTTCAGTTCAGAAAAGCAGGTCTTCCTTAACCTCCTGGGAGAGACAAGGTTATGGTTATGTGTGTGTGTGTGTGTGTGTGCGTGTGCGTGTGCGTGTGCTGTGCGTGTGTTTGTATGTATGAATGTGTGTGTCAATGTAAAAAGCTTAGCAATCAGCTAACCCTGTCCCCTGCCTGCCTGCCTGCCTGCCCGCCCGACAGGGCTATCGATCAGCCTGTCTGATGACCGGGGCTGGTCCATCACTGACAGGTCTCGGCAGGTGCCTGACAGCTGACAGACATCAAGGACAGCCCTCCCCGTGAACTCCGTCTGACCCCCTAGCTCTGGCCAAAAGTTTAGCATCACATAGAATTTTAGGATTGTGACATAATATTAAAAAAAATAAAAATAAAATAAAATATATATACATGTGTATATATATATATATATATATATATATATATATATATATATATATATATATTTGAGCTCAAAGAGCCAGCTGCCCAACGTTTCGATATGTTGTACAGATCTTTCTCAAGGGAGCCTGTGTTTGAATCAAAACATTGGAGGTATTTATAGGTTTTTGACGGCATGACAACTACTTGTTATTGTTTATATTCAAATCCATGATTTATTCTTACATTATGTAATGGTGTTCTATATATTGTGACATCATTTTTACTTCTATCTTTAAATCTGTATTCATTCTAATTAACATTACTTTATATAAACTTATATTTATATTATCATGCAATGTTTGCTCTGAGGATCAGTCTTGATTTGGCCTCCCCAGCGCATAGCTGGCTCTTTGAGCTAAAATATATTATATATATATATATATATATATATATATATATATATATATATATATATATATATAATTTAGATATTTTATTTGACATCATGTACTCAAAGAAACTACAAAATGATATTGCAAAGAAAGTCTACCAGAAGCCACAATAGTAGTACAGTAGTATTTCATGTTAGATTTCGAAATGTCACATTTTTACATTTGACAGTTTTTTGTTTTTTTTCTGTTAAGCATATGGGGTGTGTAACTCAATATGTTAACGTAACATCATTCAGCAGGTTTCATTCGACTTTACAAAGTACTCTGAAGCACTAGGAGCTTAAGAACATAACATAAGAAAGTTTACAAACGAGAGGCGGCCATTCAGCCCATCTTGCTTGTTTGGTTGTTAGTAGCTTATTGATCCCAGAATCTCATCAAGCAGCTTCTTGAAGGATCCCAGGGTGTCAGCTTCAACAACATTACTGGGGAGTTGGTTCCAGACCCTCACAATTCTCTGTGTAAAAAAGTGCCTCCTATTTTCTGTTCCGAATGCCCCTTTATCTAATCTCCATTTGTGACCCCTGGTCCTTGTTTTTTTTTTCAGGTCGACATTGTCTATACCTTTTAGGATTTTGAATGCTTGAATCAGATCGCCGTGTAGTCTTCTTTGTTCAAGACTGAATAGAATCAATTCTTTTAGCCTGTCTGCATACGACATGCCTTTTAAACCCGGGATAATTCTGGTTGCTCTTCTTTGCACTCCTTCTAGAGCAGCAATATCCTTTCTGTAACGAGGTGACCAGAACTGAACACAATATTCTAGGTGAGGTCTTACTAATGCATTGTCCACCAGCAAAGAGGGGGCCGGAATCCAAACTGAATCTCCCAGCTCAAGGGCGGGTTCTGCTGGTTCGACAATAACCTCTTGAAGGGTAAAGCCTCGTAAACTGCACTCCATGAAAGCTCCTTCCATCTGCCAGTGCTGACTGCGGACACTTTTATAATCCTCATTCATTCAGGATATCGACAGCCAGCTGACAGCAGCCTAACGATAGAAACACATTCGTAACAGAGTTGCTGTCCGCTCTGTCACCACATTGAGGGCCGGCTGGGATTTATATATGGAAATATTTTGAAAAAAAAAAAAAAAAAGAGCTGAAAAATAGATGTAGTAGTTTTGTACTCATGATAAATATATTTTTCTTCATTGTTTTAAAATGGGGGAGAGGAATGGCATCAGGCTCATATGAGGTGATCATGCATTTGCTTGCTAGTATTCCACATGTACCCAGATTTTATTTATATAAAGACTGGAAGAGGTGTTTTATTTATTTATTTTTTTAAATCTATCCACATATGCAGACCTGTCAGCTCTCCTGTATTTACCGGGAGTCTCCTGTATTTTGGACCCTTCTCCCGGACATCTCCCGGGACAGATTTTCTCCCGTATTCTACTGTTAAAACCCCTTATGTCAGCAAACCTTTAATGTCTACAAAAGTCATGGCCGGTGCGTGGTGACTGTAATCCCAGTCTGTACCGAGCAGGGTTTAGGACCCAGGGGAGTCCTGTGGCAGGCATGCATTCAGCGCGGGAGGCAAGATCACATAACTTAGCCACGCACCTGCATCCCCCGCCCCCCCCCCCCCCTTGATTTTGTATTTTCAAAAGTCATCAGGTATGAGATTTCTGTTTACAAAAGGTCCCATATTTTGAAAACTCAGTGTTGACAGGTATGAATATGAGGTGCATGAAAGGGTTAAGAGGCAAGGGGAATTATATATATATAATTGTGTGGTCCAGTGGTTAAAGAAAAGGGCTTGCAACCAGGAGGTCCCCGGTTCAAATCCCACCTCAGCCACTGACTCACTGTGTGACCCTGAGCAAGTCACTTCACCTCCTTGTGCTCCGTCTTTCAGGTGAGATGTAATTGTAAGTGACTCTGCAGCTGATGCATAGTTCACACACTCTAGTCTCTGTAAGTCGCCTTGGATAAAGGCATCTGCTAAATAAACAAATAATAATATATACATATATATATATACATATACATATATATATATAAAAAGCAGGGCAGCGGTGTGGAGTAGTGGTTAGGGCTCTGGACTCTTGACCGGAGGGACGTGGGTTCGATCCCAGGTGGGGGACACTGCTGCTGTACCCTTGAGCAAGGTACTTTACCTTGATTGCTCCAGTAAAAAAAACAACCAACTGTATAAATGGGTAATTATATGTAAAAAAAATAATGTAATTGTATGTAAAAAATAATGTCATATCTTGTAACAACTGTAAGTCACCCCAGATAAGGGCGTCTGCTAAGAAAAAAAAAATATATATATATATATATAATACATTATATATATATAAAATTCCCTTATTTTTTTATATGTATATACACACACACAAAAAGGTAAAAAGTCATTCAGCTGGATTATTATTATTATTTTAATTTTGTATTTTCAAAGTGGAATTGTTTCATACTTCTCCTAAGTCAGAGCGCTACATGTTGAACTCTTCTGGGGATGCATGCGATATACAATCTTGGCTCTCTCTTAAACTGCAATATTATTTATGGGGCTCAAACTAGGTTTACATTAAAGAGTGCAGACTGCTGTTCATTCAGGTTTCGACACTGAGTAAGTGCTGCAGGAATCCAGTAAGGTCCAGATTTACAAGCAAAGAAACACAATCGCTCAAACCGCGTTTCCCGAAAGGACTTTACTCTCCACTACAACTGCAACTGCAGCAACCACAGCGAGAACGACAACGATCTGAAAACAAAACGCACAGCCCTGCGTCAGCCAAGCAAGAAAAAAAAGAGAGGAAAAAACACCATCTTGGCACACCAGGCAGGGAGACTTGGGGTTTGATACAGCAAACCTCAAACTAGGTCTCCTGGTGGTCTGGAACCAGCTTTCAAGCCACTGTTCCTGAAAAAGAGTCTTTGTGGTCCCGCAGCTTAACAAATAAAACAGAACACTGGGGCGCTAAACACGGTGAATTCAGATGGTGTTGATTTTTAGCCAACAGTATTATTATTTTTTTATTATTATTTATTTCTTAGCAGACGCCCTTATCCAGGGCGACTTACAATTGTTACAAGATATCACATTATTTTTTACATACAATTACCCATTTATACAGTTGGGTTTTTACTGGAGCAATCTAGGTAAAGTACCTTGCTCAAAAGGTACAGCAGCAGTGTCCCCCACCTGGGATTGAACCCACGACCCTCCGGTCAAGAGTCCAGAGCCCTAACCACTACTCCACACTGCGGACAGTAACAGGCATTGTGCAAACTTTGCATGCTGGATAGATTTTGCACTCTGAACTTTTAGCTGCTGCTGAACTAATTGCTGCTGATAAATGCTCCGTCTGTCACAATCAACCCGAGTTGGTGCACGTTACCTTTTTTTTTTTTCCTCTTAATACCCTGCGGCAGAGAGTAGTCAATATTTCATGATTTATTTAAAGTTTGTCATCGTAAAAAAATTTAATTAATTAATTAAAAGTTAAAGTAATTCGCTATGGCTTGCCACTGCCTCGAGATAATTAATTATCTTGGCATGTTTGATCTCCCTCCCCCCCTCCGCCCCCCTTTCTGATTTTATTGTTCTTAAGTTTTAAAAAATGATGTCGAGATTATGTTTCGTTCTGCAGGGCAAAAAAAAAAAAAGCTTGGTTTTTATTTTCCAAACCTTTGAATAAACCCTGACAAATGTGAAGTCCATCCTTGTATATCTATAGCTATACACTGAACAGTGGTACATTATAGACAAACTAACAGAAACTTTCGTAAACTCAATGACGAAACGTTTGTCATTGAACATTTAAAAAAAAAAAGTAGTTTAGGATTTCTTAAATTTACTACTTTTGTGTTTTTTTATAGTTAAGTATCTTAGTGTCCAAGTAGCAAGCAGTAAAACAAATAAAATAAAATAAAAAAACACACAAACAGTGGTAAAATGTTAAAGGTTTTGACTAAAAGACATTAAAAAAGACTTGATTGAAAGACTTGTGGAAATTTGACAAAGTTTCTTTTAGTATTCCTAATTGGATAACCCCCCACCCTCACCCCTTGTCCTCACCATTCCAGAGCTCTGGGTGAACTTTTGACCTTGGTCTTGTTGACAAGCCCCCCAGGGGGGGTGGGGTGGTGGTGGGGGGGTGCGTGACTGCTTTGCACGCGACACTGATCCTCCCAGCTTGCCTTTAGAGAAGAAAAGGGAAAAAGCAGGAAAACGCCTCTTAGATTTGATGTATGGTGGACATCCCTGTTATCATTTACACGTGCTCCCCGTTGCCGTTTCATTGAAGCACAGCGGGGCTTCCTGTGTGACCTGCTGCTAAATCTTTCACATCCTACACCCAGCCCCCCTCCACCCCGTGAGTCTGCTGTGCCGCTTTCAACTCACCCCCCTCCTCTACCCACCCCCACCCCCCCCTTTCTATTTCAATGCTTTGAACAGACCGACACAGCACAGGTACATTTGTGTTAATTCTTTTAAGGTCACAAAAAGGACATGAGTCTATAAATAGTTCCCATATCTGGCTCTCGGTAGCCAGTCCATACACAGCGATGGTCAAAACATTTTTCTTCCTAAACTAGATGCAGGAAACAGAACTTAATACCAAAGGACTCGTCATCTTCAGTCCTTTAACCGCTCCTTACAGTGGAATTGCAGTGATTCAAAATGGTTCTTGTTAAAGTTCTGATGCCACACCTTTGAATGTAAACACCAATCTCTCTTTCCTACTTTCACCTGAAGACGAGACCTCTGAGGTCTTGAAAGCCTGCGATTAATTATAGTTTAGTTAGTCCAATAAAAGGCGATCTCCTCTCCTTCTCTTCGTCTATCAGCTCTGGACTGATACGGCTCCCATTTCATCTAGGATCGAGAATAAAACTCTATGAACATAATTTAGATATTTTATTTTAACATCATGTAAAATCAAAGAAACTACAAAATGATAACTGCAAAAGTCTACCGGAAGCCATAATAGTCGTACATGTTAGATTTCAAAAAGTCCCATTTTTCAATTTGTCAGTTTTTCATTAAGTATATGAACAATCACAAAGCAGTGTGTAATTCAATATGTTAACGTAACATTTTTCAGCAGGTTTCATTGGACTTCATGAAGCAAAATGAGTTCATTCTATAGAGAGGGGGATGCAAAAAGTGTGGCCACAGATGTAGATATTTCCAGAGACAGCTACTTTACCCAAAACCGGCACAGATTTCTTGCTGCTTTTAAAAGTAAAATTTAAAACACATTTTTATAAATTTAGCATATGTATTTTAAAGGGAAAATATATCATCCTGTTTTTATACTATTTTTTTTTTTAAAAGCTTTTTAAAAAGGAAGATTTTTTTCTTTTTCGTTATCATTTTAATAAAGGTAATTTTAAATGGGTATTTTATCATTACGTGATCTTTTGACTCTCAATTGTTTAGTATACTGTGCGTTTTTATTTTGTGTTTATCTGTAAAACGGTTTGAGGCGTTTCATTGCTTAAGGTTGCTATAAAGACATTAAGGCCCTGTCCACACTATGCATTTAAACCGTATTAGTTGCCTTTAAACTGACTTAAAAGTGCTAAATACGGTCAGCGTCCTCGCTACATTGAATACCGTACTCGATGCCACCACAGGGGGCAGTCTCGAGTCCGGTTCTAATCGCATCAGGTAGAGCGGTTTATCTGAAGTGTGGACGCTGTGATACCCAACTGCATTTGTGTATTCTCCAATATCCCAAAATGCTTTGTGGTATGTTTGGCGAAATCCACACTGCTGCCCCTCTACTCCACACTGCTGTAATTACAAATAATTACGATAACAAAGTCTGTTTTCTTTAATTTATTTATTTATTTTTAGGATAATCTCCATCACGAAATATAGGGTTACAAAAAAAACTTTTTTTTTTTTTTTTTTTTAAATCCAGGATTACAAGTTTAGAAAAACCTGCCCCGGGAGGCAAAACTGGAAGAACGTCAACGCTAGCCTGCCTGTTTCAAATCGGCCACAACATCTGGTCTTCATTTTCCCAGCTTTCACAAAAGTCACCTTACATAGTCTCTTTCATTCCCCCCCACCCGCACCCCACCCCACCCCACCCCACCCCCTTTTGCAGAACACAGGGCAGCAACACAGCCTGTCTCCTCCAATTAGCCCTCAAACTGATTTTTATTATACTGTTGGAAAAATGTTAAAATGAGAAAACGAGACTGCGGCTGCCGCTCAAGTGCCAGCGCTGGTTATTTATTTTTTATTTTTATTTTTTGGTTAGCAGTTGCTCTCTAGTTGACTTTCTGAACTGAAATGTTATACCCCGAGCTGAAGCCCCATATTTCACTCAGAATTTGCGTTTCGACTTTGAAGAACAACCCCAGCTAGCAGTGGCTATAAATCCAGCTGGAGTTTCACGATCTGAAATCATTCTTGACAAGTGCTTAGCGATACAGGCAATGTTTCCGTTTCAGTTCCTCTACTTATGATTTTTCTCTGTCTCTCTTTTCCTCTCTCCCTCCCCCCTCTATTTTATTGTTAAATAAAGATATAAATTTAAAATGTTACAAGACAGTGAGTAGTGGTTAGGGCTCTGGACTCTTGACCGGAGGGTCGTGGGTTCAATCCCAGGTGGAGGACACTGCTGCTGTACCCTTGAGCAAGGTACTTTACCAAGATTGCTCCAGTAAAAACCCAACTGTATAAATGGGTAATTGTATGTAAAAATAATGTGATATCTTGTAACAATTGTAAGTCGCCCTGTATAAGGACGTCTAAGAAATAAATAAAAAAATATATTTTTCTACTAGTATTATTATTATAAATGATAGTACTATTATTATGTATTATTATTATTATTGTGTTCCACAGGAAAACTTTTTACACAAACACTGAAAAAAAGAAACTGTTTATGATTCTACTACATTCTCTTTCTGCTTGGAGAAAAAAGAAAGAAAGAAAGAAAGAAAGAAAGAAAGAAAGAAAGAAAGAAAGAAAGAAAATGACACAGCAGTTGGTCACTTGGGCAAACCCTTCACTGGCTCATAACAGCGAGCGATTTGAAAAGGGGGTCACGCAGACTTCGGTGCCGCCGCAGCTGCCAAACAGGCTTCGTATTCAAGACCATGGAACACGCATGAGAGCAACTCTACCTTTTAAAAAGGGGCTAGCTATGGAATTACAGAACCCACTTTTCTAAATGTTCTGCGTTACATCCAAACCCTCCTCCAGTCACTTACTAACCTGGAGATCTCTTACTCTGCTCTGCACTGGACTCTCCTGACCTCAGCCCCACTTTACTGGATCCTCATCTGATGCGCTATCCATGCACTATTGCACTGCTAACATGTCACTGTAGATATAACTTGCTGTGATCCTAACTGGCTGCATCCTAGTTCATACTGTATTCTAGTAGTAGTAGTATTATTTGCACTGACAGTAAACTACACTGTGTTTAAATATGAAGCTTGCATTGTAATCCTGTGCTGCCCTGGAACACCTGCGAGTCGCCTTGGATAAAGACGTCTGCCTGATAAATAAATAATAATAATGAATAAATAAAGCATGAGATATATTTAGCTCAGTTTCAGATGGAAACAGACAAACAGGATTTCATGGGATAATGGGTTAACGACAAGCTGCCTCGGTCTGGAGTGGAAGGAGAGGCAAACCGAGGGACACTGTGCTCACTTAAGTGCAGCCAAGTTAGTGGTCACTCATATTGAGTAAGCACACTTAAGTGGGCACGGATACTCTTGTATGGCTCTTAAGACTCAACGCATGGGAATAAGACTCCTATTGCATAGCAGTCTCACCCATTCCAGGTTTTACTACCAGCTTGATTAGCCACAGTGTGTCCAGGTAACAAGCTCAGGTGTGTATTATTATTAAACTCATCGTAAAACCAGGAGTGGCTCAAACTGCTGTGCAATGGGAGTCTTCTTGCCACCCCTGGTCTTAGACAGGATCCCTGGGAGTGCAATCCTATTATTATTATTATTATTATTATTATTATTATTATTATTATTATTATTATTATTATTATCATTGCTGGGACCCTGGCTGTGCTTCTCAGTCTACAGAACATTTCCCAGCCCAAGCCGTCTGTCACCCCTCCCTCCGTCCCTCCCAGGAAACAAACGTCTCTCGAGCAGGGGAACAGCAGGCCACGCTCCCTTACAATCAACGAGAAACTCAGCTCTCTCAAAATCACACACGGGTCATCTGAAAACTCAACCCCGGACACGCTCCCTTCTCTGCTCTCTCCTTTCTCTCATTCCCCCCTTTCCCTCTTTCCTTTCTTTCACTCCCTCTTTCCCCTTTCCTTCTCTCCCCCTCTCCTTCCCTTTCTCTCCCTCCCTCATTACGTCTCTCTCTCTCTCTCTCTCTCTCTCTCTCTCTCTCTCTCTCTCTCTCTCTCTCTCTCTCTCTCTCTCTCTCTCTCTCTCTCTCCTCCATGCCAGATATAATAACTCTTTCATGTCTATTGCTGAGGTCTATGTTATAATTTTGCTATTTTTCAATGTCAAGCTGCTCGTTTGAAGATTTTTTTTATTGGATTTCCTGCTGGACTAGCTAGGAGGGAGATTTTTTTTTTTTTTTTGGCGTCACAGTGGAAGCTTTATAAGGCCGGAGGAAAAAACTCAATCATGAGTTTGGAATGGAAGGAAGGAAGGAAGATTAATCACCTCGAGAGATTACAAAACACACAGAAAAAGAACTACAAATAAAATAATCATCATCCTATTAATAATAATAATAATAATAAACTACATCTATACCCAAATAGAACGAATTAATCTTGCTTCATGAAGTCCCCATATGCATCCCCATATAGAACGAATTAATCTTGCTTCATGAAGTCCAATGAAAGCTGCTGAATAACGTTACGTTAACATATTGAATTACAGACCGCTTTGCAGTTTTCCTGTAGTCTTAATGAAAAACTGTCAAATGAAAAAAATAAAATAATTGGCATTTCAAAATCTAACATGAAATGCTACTGTACTACTATTGTGGCTTCCGGTGGACTTTATTTATTTTTTTTGGTGATATCGTATTGTAGTTTCGATGATCACGTGATGCTTAAAAAAAACCAAAAAAACACTGAAACACTTAATTTTCTCTCAATCCTAAAATTCTAGGTGATGTTAAACTTCTGGTAACAGCTGTAAATGAAAGCATTTTTAATATTCTTTATGCATACAAAGCTACATAGATCAGATCTAAAAAAACAACAAAAAGCTAAAAGTGCTTATATTATTATTATTATTATTATTATTATTATTATTATTATTAACAATAACAACAAAATAAAAGCTGGAAATTGCCTCTTTGAAAATTGCCGCTGCATTTCAATTATAAATTCCTTCCTGCTTTTAGAAGCTATAAGACCCCCCCTTCTTCAAACCCATTACCTCTTCTCCCATCCCCATATAATATATATATATATATATATATATATATATATATATATATATATATATATATATATATAAAGTGGTAAAAAAGTCAGGATCTGGTAAATCTTTAAAAGTTTACTGGTATCTCAACTTTTACAAAGTAAGGTGGTCATGGTCTGGAATTATTAAGAAACATGTTGCTTTTCGGATATTTACTAGTTAATCTTAGGATTTACCGAAGCTTATTGGTATACGTCTGGAATTATGAAGAAACATGTTGCTTTTCGGATATTTACTGAAAGCTTATTGGCAAAGGCACTTTGTTATTCTTCTATCGTCACAGAGACACGCATGCAGGAGGGTTCACAAACAAAGCACCAGATGAAACACATTATTGTTATTATTATTATTACAGAAAAGTGATGACAGAACGAGTTTGAAGTGTCCCTGTGGCCACGCTGAGTTTGATTCCAGTGGTCAGCTGGGACACCGTCCAGAACGAGGAATTCGGCTTTCTTCCTGGGTTTTGTCCCCCCCCCCACGGAGTGTTGTTCATGAGTCATTCTTTATTTATATATTATTCACACACATACACACACTAGAGAATGAAAACAGTGCAATAAATTTTTTTTAAAAAATATCATATGATCCTGTTAAACTTTCAGGACATTTTTTTATAAATAAATTAAAAAAATAAAAATAAATTGATAACGTCATACGAAGAACTAATTGCCCGTTGCTTTTCATTCATGATTTCCTTGTTCCTGGAATCATGGGAGAATCACATGACAGTTCTGTAGAGTTCTTGGGAACGGCACAACATTCCAAATTAAAAAATATATATATATATACACACACACAGTGTACGAGATGCCTGAAGGTTTAAATAGTAGATCATTACATCATTAACCATGTAGTCAATGACATCACAAACACATTCATAGATTTAAATAGAAGTAATTGAGTGTAGTTACCATGGCATCACAAGCCTGCAAGCATCTCCACTGTTTGTTTTCAAACACACTTTCCCTTCACAAAAGAATGTTAATCATACTGAAACATTGAGAAGTTATATTTATTTTAAAAAAAGGCAATTAATTATTAACCAAGAATTCTTACCAAGTCAGGTCACAATGATGACATGTGTTTTAAATTCGATTTTAAAAACAGAATGAAAACGTCGCTCTGTTCTTTTTCAATCATTCAGCATTCATAACCTATTTTTGTGAACTAGGAAAACCATAAATCCTTACAGTCTTTTTTTTTTCTCCTCACATAAGCAATTTAATATGTTTGGCAGCACAGTTACTTTTCTCTAACTTCTGAAAAAATTAAAAAAAAAAAAAAAAAAAATGACTGACATTTCTTTTAATGTCATTACAGATGTTAGGATATCTGTCAAGCAATCAGTTTCCATTAGGACCGGTCTGTGATGTTGCTCTGTTTTTCATAACGAGATAAACTCTGCAATGACTGGAATCATATGTTTCACATTAGTGAATGGGGGGACCTCGTGAGCCCTTGGTATCGCATCACATGTCAGCCCTAATTCAGCACTCCCCTCAGATCTGTGGCATGTGCCTTCCAGTTCTGTCACACTTAATCTAGCTGAACAATTGTGAACTGGAACACAAGAAACTTGAAACACTGACAGTCCACAGTAATATGAGTGTGTGCGTATGTGTGTGTGTGTGTGTGTGTGTGCGTGCCTATGTGTGTGTGTGTCTGTGTATAAATGTCTCAAACTCTTCTACTAAAACATTGAAAAAGACATTGAAAAAAAAACTCCCAGTCGAAACATTCACCAGTTTCTTTCAGTGTTTCTAAATTCAGTACAACTGTGTTTAACAGCTCTGGGTGCTCTGCTACAGGAATCTTACTAAGCACACAGCAAAACCTGGAATGGCTCAAACCGCTCTGGAACTGGAGATCCAAGGTGACTCACAGGTGTTCCAGGGCAGCACAGGGTTACAATGCAAGCTTCATATTTAAACACAGTGTAGTTTACAGTAAGTGCAAATAATAATAATACTGCTAGAATACAATATGAACTAGGATACAGCCAGTTAGGATCACAGCAAGTTATATCTACAGTGACATGTTAGCAGTGCAATAGTGCAAGGATAGTGCATCAGCTGAGGATCCAGTAACGTGGTGCTGAGGTCAGGAGAGTCCAGTGCAGAGCAGGAGGGGCAGAGCAGGAGATCTAAAAGCGCAGAGTAAACAGGTTATCCCGCGACTAAAGGGAGGCTGTACAGTTTGGATAAACAAACTTCACAAAAGGGTCCATAGAAACAGCCGCCTGGCTGACTGATTCGCTTGAAATCAGACTCAAGAGTGGCAGCGGCACTTAACGTTTTAATTAAAATCCAGGAAGTTAAAGTAAATCAATGACACTGTGCTGGAGGACTGTTATTTCCTGATACACCCAAAAGCACCCTGCAGCTGAAACACAGTCCCCACCTTCCTCATTCACAATTGGATAATAAGCGGCTGGGCCCTGTCTGTTGTGTCAGTACTAGATTATCCTGTATAAGGATTCTTTACTCATCGTTTTCAGTATTTCACTTTAAGTTTGCGCTGTATACAATACTGGGAAGCAGTAGCTTTTTATTTGACCAATGCAGTTGCCCTACGAACGCTAAAAAATATACATGTACCCTGTGTAAAGAAGAGGACTGGACAGGACTGCTGGATTCTAAGTTGTAAGGCATTCTATTACAATCCGAAAACACTCTGGGTGCAAGCTCTCCCATTGGCTAGCGATGACATCACCGTTCTGTAAAACGCAACCGAGCAGAATCAGAAGCACATCGTTAAAATACCACAGGCCGGGTCAGGCGGCACTTCACGCAGAGGACGGTTTTATTAAAAGTGTATTTAATACAGGCCGGCTCCGCCAAACCCCGGTGAAAAGCAGAACTGGATGACATCACTCGCTGTTGTGAAATCGGAAACGCACACACCTGCGCCTTTGAGCCGGCTCCCGGGGGGAGTTTCTATCACAACGCATTGGGGTTAGTCTTCACGTGCTTGGCAGAGCCCCGCCTGCTCCCACACAGCGGTGGAGGGAACGCATCATTGAATGTGCTTTACATCCCCTTCATTCAAGTGTTTCCTTTGATCCCCCCCCCACCCCCCCAGAGTGTAATTCTGATTTAGGAGTTTAAAACCAGCAATAAAAACAAGGAGCAAGGAATCAAGTACTGTGGATGGAGAGAGAGAGAGATGCAATGAGGGAGAGAAAGGGAAGGTGAAGGAATGAGGGGAGAGAAGGAAAAGGGAAAGAGGGAGTGAAAGAAAGGAGAAGGAAAGGTGAGAGCAGAGAGACGGAGTGGGACAACAAAGAAAGAAAGAAAGAAAGAGATGGAGTGGGAAAGAAATGAAAGAAAAGAAATGACAGAGATGGAGTGAGACAAAAAAGAAAGAAAGAAATGGAGTGGGAAAGAAAAAAGAAACGACAGAGGTGGAGTGAGACAAAAAAGAAAGAATCCTGTAGAGTACTGTAATCTGTCACAAGTGTTATTTAATCTGTAGTATTTTGTATTTAATTATATCCTGATGTAACTATCACTGACACTGTTATCTGCTCCGGTATTGAATTGTATTTTGTCATAGACTTGTACTCACTAGAATCGAAGTCATTGTATTTTATCTTGCTCTTAATTGTATTATTACTTGTACTGTGATTCTTGAAATGTATTTTTGTTTACGACTGTAAGTCGCCCTGGATAAGGGCGTCTGCTAATAAATAAATAATAATAATAAAAAAAGAAAGAAAAGGTGAGAGATGGAGTGGGAAAGAAAAACGAAAGAAACAAGAAAAGAGGCCCGTGCGCTGGTTCCAGCTCCTCGATGAAGACCACATGTTCATTCTGAAAACAAGGCAGCACCGGCTGCTCTGCGAGGGAGGGGCTCTGGCACCTCACAGGACCGCTGCTCACCACTGCGCTCCTTACCCTCTCGCTGGGCCGTTTCCAACTGATCCTGACTTCAAAAACGCCACCGCCAACATCAACTTTCAACAAGGACTCGGCTATGAAAGCTAACACCTCTAACGAGATTATTTGGTGCATTTCTTTCTGCAACACATAAAACTGCCATCAGATATTAAAATGTATTAAGATCGATGGATTACACCTCATTGGCTTTATTAACATTACGCTGACTGGCCCTTTTCACGTTTACAGGCTCTTTGCTCAGCTGCGATTTTGCGTAGAGATTTTTTTCTATTTACTCACTCCACAGTTGCAGAAAGGAGTCTCAGTTGCACAGCGTCAAGCGAGTGCCTCTCTTCTAGCTCGTGGGAGTCTTTTCAGAAGCAGGGATTCAACATCCCCCTGAAAAACGTACCGGCTGCTTTAAACACCCTGAGATTTGAGGCTCTGGGGCTGGTTGTGTAAAACACGTGAAGCATGAAATTTAAGAAGAACACTTCAGGATAGGTTTTCCCTTAACTGGGGTACTGACTCTGAAATGCGTTGAGCTGCTTTCTGCAACGCCCTTAGACTCAAGAAACACTTTAAAAAGGGGAAAATGTAATTGAAGGCGTTTGATGCAACTGGCCACCGATTACAGCGTACGGCAGCTTTTAGGAGTCTTTTCAGAAGCAGGGATTCAACATTCCTCCCGGATAAAACAGAGCATGCCCTGCCAGAGTGTCTCTCTCGTTTAAACTAGCGGCGTAGCAGGCTAAACAGAAACTCGATTCTTTGCAATTTCCGCCCAGATGCCTTGGAATAACCTCTCCAGAGCACAACAGAGGCACTTCAGAAGTTACAATATCAAAGGCTTCCCCGATAACAAATGAGCTTCCTGCTGCTTCTCTCTCTCTCTCTCCTTCGGAGCAACGCAGCCAGGGGAGCTCCACAGCACAGGAAGGGAAGAGGAGGGAGGGAGGGAGGGAGGCTGGAGGCAGTTTTACTGCATTTCGAACTTAGTTTTTCATCCGTAACTATTAAAAAAAAAAAAACGCTAAGCAGTGTTAAATCAAAGGGTGGAAATAAGACTCCTGTTGCGTAGCAGTTTCATCCCATTCCAGGTTTTTACTACCAGCTTGATTAGCCCACAGTGTGTACAGGTAACACGCTCAGGTGTGTCTGATGAAACCAGGAACGGATCAAACTGCTATGCAATTGGGAGTTATTTCCATCCCCGCAAATTTAGAAAAACTAAAATGGAAGTTTGCTGGTCAGTTCAATGAGAAGCTGTCAATGTCTTCAGTCCACTTTCTCAATGTCTTCAGTCCACTTTCTCAATGTCTTCAGTCAAGGCTTCTTCTAATCGAAAGGCTTTGAGTTTATATTTTAAAAATCTCTTCTAGTATTTCTTTCTTTTAACGTTTCGGGAAAGTAAAAAAAAAAAAAAAAAAAAAATGTACCGGGGGACATAAGGAGGTGTTGAAAAAATTCTGTGTCTAAAAACAAAACACACCAAAAAAAAAAAATGACAGCAAGCTAGAAAATACAAACTCCCTTTCCGGGCTGCAATGCTTTCTCGACTCTCTCCCCCTTTGTTTGAACATGTTCTGGAGGTCACAGTAAAAAGTAAAAATTAAAAACAAATCTGCAACACATGTGCAGGCATTGTGTTCCCGCGGCCCCTCGGAAATATTAGTGCTGGCAGCTCGCATTAATACATCAAATTAAACCAACTATGCCGCTGACAGGACCTGCTTGACCCCGTCATTGAACACGCAACCCCGCACCCACCTCCGCCCTAAACGAAATCTGCATCCTTTAAAATTTATAACGCTGTTCCAGCAGAAAGAATGTCCCGAGACGGGGTCTGCCTGCAAGCAACATTAACCGATAGAAGAGACTGGGTCAGCTGCACATATTAGCTTATATTTTACATGCTCAATAACATTTTTTTATTGACCGAGACAGGAAGTCACCAACAGCCTTGGCTTGCACAATGCTTTTAAAAAAAAAAAAGTCACATTTATTTTATTTATTTATTTGTATGATACTGTACATTTGTAATATACGTTTGGTGGTCGGGTTACCCAACATGGTTTGTTAACGACTGATAATGATTGAGGATTCCTCCCCCCCCCCCCCGCCTCCTGCTGTCGACGTGTGAACTGCTCTTAAACCTCTGAAATTTCACAGCTTTTTAAGCAAAGCAGACACCTCGCCGACAGTGTTGTGGCAGGTCTTTCTAATTTAATGTCTGGCGAGGCGTTGGCTGGTGGAGGGCGCTCTTGTAAGGGCTGTCACAGGGGAGGGGAAGAGAGAGAGAGAGAGACACACACATCAAAGCGGAGAGGAGGCTGTCACACGATCCGGAACAGCTCGTCAATGACAGCAGAGAAGCAGCCTGACAACAGCGCAGATCCACCCAGTCGGGATTTCCGGCTCGATTCTTTCTCTCCTTTCTTTTCTTTCTTTCTAGCAGTGTGGGCGAGACAAGCACAACATGTTGGCTGCTGCCTCTGTTTCATCTCATGCCTCGGAGTGTTGTGTACCAAAGCAGGCACTGGCCAAAACGTTTGTCTGCTTGGCTTGGATTACTATGGCTTGACCTTAGAATTGCGATGGTGGATTTTGTAGCTGTGGTTGTTTTACTAGCCTTCTATTTTGTTGTTGTTGTTGTTGTTGTTTATTTCAGCAACAAGTGGGCGAGCCATTAAAATATTTCAGAAACTTGATAGATTTGTCATCTGCAGTTTGCTTAACTAAATACAGCTGGTACAAAAAAAGCAAAAAGTTGTAGAAGTATTTTTTTTTCAGCTTCATCATCATCATCATCATCATTATTATTCTTATACAGAAAAATAAATACAATTACTAACTGAATTTCTCTTCCTTTCTCAAAGAGAAAAACAAGACCATGATCATTGTTGGCAGCACAAAAAATTCAGAGCTCCCCCCCCGATCTGCACACAACACAGCAGCTCTGAGCTCTACTCAACACAGCAACTCTGATATGTACACAACACAGCAACTCTGAGCTCTAGACAACACAGCAGCTCTGAGCTCTACTCAACACAGCAGCTCTGAGCTCTATTCAACACAGCAGCTCTGAGCTCTACTCAACACAGCAACTCTGAGCTCTACACAACACAGCAGCTCTGAGCTCTACACAACACAGCAGCTCTGAGCTCTACACAACACAGCAGCTCTGAGCTCTACACAACACAGCAGCTCTGAGCTCTACACAACACAGCAGCTCTGATCTGTACACAACACAGCAACTCTGAGCTCTACTCAACACAGCAGCTCTGAGCTCTACACAACACAGCAGCTCTGAGCTCTACACAACACAGCAACTCTGATATGTACACAACACAGCAACTCTGAGCTCTACTCAACACAGCAGCTCTGAGCTCTACACAACGCAGCACCTCTTTTCAAGGTGTTGGGTTCTCTTTTAGTGTCCTCACAGCCACAAGCAAGTTAAGTGTGAAAAAATAAATAAAAATAACTAATTTATGGGGGTATCACTGTCTCATCATTCAACCCCCTCCCAAAAAAAATAAACGTATAGAAATGTATGGGGATTATCTGTTGCGCAAGCCTACTGAAATGTTGTTTCACGGTTGCCGAGTTTCCATTGCATGGGTGATAGAGTCCGCTCCGATGCGGTCGCGCACACCTGACCTGCGTCTGCGTTTTCACCACGAGGCAAACAGCAAACAGAGCTGATTGGACGCCCATTTCTGCCACCCAAAGCCGTCTCAGAATAAGCAAGTTAGAATTCTGGAGATGCCAAGTCAGAATTCGGAGATGCCAAGTCAGAATTCTGGAGATGGCAAGTCAAAATTTTGAGGTTTTTTTTAATTTATTTGCTTGGTGGTGGTGGTGTTGGAAATTGGTTTTCATTGGGTTGAAATTCCTGAATTACGAAGAGAACCGGGTGCGGCAGCGGCAAACGCTGACAAAGCGTCAGCAGCGTGAACGAGGCGTGGATAACCAGGCAACGGCAAAACACACACAACCAAGACGTGGCACGAAACACCAGAGGACGCAACAGAAACAAGCATGGGGGAATCCTACAGTATCCTGCAGCCACCCACGGGGGGTGGGGGGTGGGGGCAACCGGGAATCTTGTCCCGGGCATTTCGACCACACGCAAAGCTATTACAGTTAATTACCCCTCGCACTCCAAGAACGTGCGGTTGTTGTGCGCAAGATTTTACTTAAAAAAAAGGAATGACGTACAAATAATCTCCTGGAACGGGTGAAACTGCTATGCAATAAGAGTCTTACTTCCAGCCCTTCTAGAACTTAAATAAATAAATAAATAAATAAATAATAAAAAGGAAGGTGCACAGTGCTTATCTGCTTTTCGCTAAAACCAGGTCGAATTTCAGCGGTCTTTTGATCTACCCAGCCCCCTCCATCCCTCCTTCCCAGAGACACCCCCTCCAGATTCAACACACCGTCACTGAGTTTCGGGAAACACTGGATGACCCCAACCTCGCACCCCAACCCACCCCAGCCGTTTCAAGCAGCCACCAAGAGATTAAAAATTAAAAACACACACATTAAAAGCACTCCAACCTGCAGCCAAAACAAATCCTGGCATGTTTTATTTTTTTTAAAAAAAACACATCATTTCAACTGCAAGAAGGAGAATGGAGCGCATTAGGTCGCCCTGGGGCCAGCGTTGAAGAAAGAAATGAGAAATGGAAAGGTGGGGGGGAGAGAGAGAGAGAGAGAGAGAGAGAGAGAGAGAGAGAACAAAAGAACATCACACCTTTGATTGTGAACCAAAAACGCTTTTTGTTAAAAAGGTGCGCCGTCGACAGGTAGGAGAGACAAAGCGAGGGGTTCTCTTTCCTGGCTGGTCGCCGTGAGCAAATCTCCTGATGACAAGCACAGCTCTCTCTCTCTCTCTCTCTCACTCACTCTCTCTCTCTCCCTCCCTCCATCTCTCATCTCAAAGCCTGTCTTCCGATCCTTCTGCCACTCCGACAGTCGCCTCCGGCCTACCTCCCTGTCTGTCTGTCAGTCTCCCTGTCCCTCTGCCTGCCTGACATGTGCTTTCAGGCAGTATGTTAAGAGACATCACCTGGGTGAGCAAGAAGCCAGCCAGCCAGCAGCAACTGGTTATTGTGTTCCTTGATGACAGACAGGGTGCACTGTGCTGGAGTGCATGCGTGTCAGCGTGTGAAATAAAAAGATGATGTATGACCAAAAAAATGTGAATTGATAAAGTTTCCATCCAGCTGAAGAGGGACTTGTGAAACTTCCTGATACAACAGATTGTTGTATCAAAAATCCTTTCTCATATATATATACATATATATATATATATATATATATATTTTATCCTCTCGTTACAACCACCTATTCGATGATATGAATACGAATATCAGGGATGGAAATAAGACTCCTATTGCACAGCAGTTTCTCCCATGCCAGGTTTTACTACGAGCTTCACTAGTAAAGCATTGTAAAGCACAGAGAGGCATGGTAAAGCACAGGGAAGCATTGTAAAGCACAGAGAGGTCTGGTAAAGCATAGGGAAGCATTGTAAAGCACAGTGAGGTCTGGTAAAGCATAGGGAAGCATTGTAAAGCACAGAGAGGTCTGGTAAAGCATAGGGAAGCATTGTAAAGCACAGAGAGGTCTGGTAAAGCATAGGGAAGCATTGTAAAGCACAGAGAGGTGTGGTAAAGCATAGGCAAGCATTGTAAAGCACAGAGAGGTGTGGTAAAGCATAGACAAGCATTGTAAAGCACAGAGAGGTATGGTAAAGCATAGGGAAGCATTGTAAAGCACAGAGAGGTGTGGTAAAGCATAGACAGCATTGTAAAGCACAGAGAGGTGTGGTAAAGCATAGGGAAGCATTGTAAAGCACAGAGAGGTGTGGTAAAGCATAGACAGCATTGTAAAGCACAGAGAGGTGTGGTAAAGCATAGGGAAGCATTGTAAAGCACAGTGAGGTCTGGTAAAGCATAGGGAAGCATTGTAAAGCACAGTGAGGTCTGGTAAAGCATAGGGAAGCATTGTAAAGCACAGAGAGGTCTGGTAAAGCATAGGGAAGCATTGTAAAGCACAGAGAGGTCTGGTAAAGCATAGGGAAGCATTGTAAAGCACAGAGAGGTGTGGTAAAGCATAGGCAAGCATTGTAAAGCACAGAGAGGTGTGGTAAAGCATAGACAAGCATTGTAAAGCACAGAGAGGTATGGTAAAGCATAGGGAAGCATTGTAAAGCACAGAGAGGTGTGGTAAAGCATAGACAGCATTGTAAAGCACAGAGAGGTGTGGTAAAGCATAGACAGCATTGTAAAGCACAGAGAGGTCTGGTAAAGCATAGGGAAGCATTGTAAAGCACAGAGAGGTCTGGTAAAGCATAGGGAAGCATTGTAAAGGACAGAGAGGTCTGGTAAAGCATATTAACAAACATGACATGCTGTAGTAAACTGAGGTAACTGCACTGTATAACCATGGGGAGAAAACTGAACAATGGCCGTGCAAATATACTGTGGTGAACTTTTATAAAAAGGTCCCTCGTGTGAGACTCAGAAACTAGATTTATTTACTGACTCGGGAACAGAGGGCCGAGGAGGAGGAGGAGAAGGAGGAGGAGAAGGAAGAGGAGGAGCAAGCACACTCAAATTAATTACTACCAAATTAGGAAAGTGCCTGGAAAGCTGGGCTTAACGAACACAAAAAAAAAAAAAAAAAGTTTTAATTAAACTCAACGAAAACCATTCAACATGCTGCCAGCTTCCCTCACCCTGCGTGGAAAGAGAAGGAGGGGGACGGGGACACAAATCGCACTCCTTAAAAAAAAAAAACTTCCAACACGAAAGCATTCGCCATCAAAAAACTAACATTTCCAAACGAAAGCATTCGCCTCGTTACAAAAAGGATATCTCGTTAAAAAAAGGATATTGCTGCTCTAGAAAGAGTGCAAAGAAGAGCAACCAGAATTATCCCGTGCTTAAAAGGCATGTCGTATGCAGACAGGCTAAAATAATTTAATCTGTTCAGTCTTGAACAAAGAAGACTATGCGGTGATCTGATTCAAGCATTCAAAATCCTAAAAGGTATAGACAATGTCGACCCAGGGGACTTCTTTGACCTGAAAAAAGAAACAAGGACCAGGGGTCACAAATGGAGATTAGATAAAGGGGCATTCAGAACAGAAAATAGGAGGCACTTTTTTACACAGAGAATTGTGAGGGTCTGGAACCAACTCCCCAGTAATGTTGTTGAAGCTGACACCCTGGGATCCTTCAAGAAGCTGCTTGATGAGATTCTAGGATCAATAAGCTACTAACAACCAAACGAGCAAGATGGGCTGAATGGCCTCCTCTCGTTTGTAAACTTTCTTATGTGCTTATGTTCTAATCTTTGCAGCCTTTAAAAACGCTTCGGATCCCAACCCCTGCGGTAGTCTTTCTGTTTGATTCCAGCAGCGTGGAACTGGGGCGTGCTGGGGATGAGGGTTTGGGGCATCTTGTGCCAAATACTCGGGTTCAGGAAAGAGCATTTCAAAAACGGCACACGCGTCTGACCCCGCCCTCAGCCTCATTACTAGCGGTGTAACGAATCATCGCGTATCGATGACATCGTGATACTTTCTGTACATGGGCAGCAGTGTGGAGTAGTGGTTAGGGCTCTGGACTCTTGACCGGAGGGTCGTGGGTTCAATTCCAGGTGGGGGACACTGCTGCTGTACCCTTGAGCAAGGTACTTTACCTAGATTTCTCCAGTAAAAACCCAGCTGTATAAATGGGTAATTGTATGTAAAAAATAATGTGATATCTTGTAACAATTGTAAGTCGCCCTGGATAAGGGCATCTGCTAAGAAAAAAATTATAATGATGGATCACCCTGACAGCTGAAGGAAAGTTTCCTAACTCTCTACGCTAAACGTGTAACTTCGAATCGTGATACTTTCTTTACATCATGTAACAGAGGTCTGTATCGTGATACAAGAACAAAAACCACAACAGCACGTCTCCTGAACCCAAAACCAGACACCCTGTTCAGATAAGAGGCTCCTGTACAGATAAGAGGCTCCGTGCCATGCTAAACATGCCTGGTGTTCATGTAGCATTGCTGAGGGTTTAATAGTTATGGATGATAAGTCACAATTTTTTTTTTGGGGGGAAATAAACCAGCGATAATGGTCTTATCTGATGGCTCTTACACACACACACACGTAGAGAAAAGCACACACACAATGAAGGAGGAACCGTTCCCTATCAAAGCGCTGTCAGACGATAAACAACGCAAACCAGTTTATCAAGCGCGATAAGAGTCTGCCAAGAACCTGACAAGTCTGAAGCCCTGTTTAACATTTTCTTTATTATTAAAATTACATTAACTTCTCCTTCAGATCAATCAAATCCCCCGTATTCCTAAAGTGACATGTCATTTTCACCAAATCCTCTTTGACACAACATCACAGAGCCAAAAGGAAGAAGATAATCCTCGGGGGGGGGGGGGGGGGGGGGGGATGTGTGTGTGTTTTTCTTTAAAATCTCAAAGCCCTCCTTTATTTCTATGTGTTTTCTTGCTCCACATTAGCTCAGCGCAGATTATTTGCTGATTAGATCTTGCTGCCAACGCAAGGCTTGGCGGATCTCGCTTCAAAAGAGCAGGATCGCCTGGAGGAAGAGAGATGTCAAAATAAGGGCGCTCTGCAGCTCTGTGTGGCAGCAGCATTTAAAAACTCCATTCCATTTCTTGTTTGTTAAAACGACGTTGATGGCAAAACAGACAATGCCGGAACTTTTTGTTGAAGAACTCGGAATTAAATATTCATGAGGGGAAGCTAACTCTTGAGTTAGAGATAGAGTAGAGGTTTTTTTTATTTTATTTAAGAGAATAAATATACAAACAAACAAATACATCAATAAAATGGGAAGGCCATTTAGACAGAGGAGCGCACATTTACAATTTGTATAAAAAAATATATATATATAATTTTTTATTTTTTTTTAAACACATGCTGGGTTCCATTCATCAAGCTTCAGAAAAGAATGGTTTTTAGCAAAAAAAAAGGTTTTCTTTCAAACAAAATCCAGTTTGATATTCCTGAAACTGGTCTTTACTGTTGTTAATGAAACCGCCAACAGTCCAGAAAAGTTTAAGCCGTATCAAACTTGATTTTGTTTAAAAAAAAATAAAACACACCACAACATTCTTTATAATGAACTCCTAAGTTAGAGCTGTGCTTCACTGCATTTTCTTGAAGGTTTCTCAGTGCTCGGCGGCTCCCTCTTATCAAGTCGAGATTGCATTTCATTCCAAAACAAGATATTAACAAACGGAACGTGCTGACGTGGAACTCGTCGTGGTTTCTAAACGTTTTGAAGGCTCGGTCGTGCTAGATCTACGTTCTCAGGACGATGAGAAGGGTTGTTGCTGCTACTGTAAGAAGATCCAAAGGGGGCGTGGCTTCGAACGTTTGTCTTTCTTATCACTTGTGCAAGACTTGACCGTTTTGTTAGAAAACTCGTCAACGGCTTCATAAGGAAACGCGTGACATTGCGGGTCGCTACTACAAAGCTTTTCCTTATAGATCACTGAAAACGCTACGGCTCTTAGTAACAGAACTACGAGCATAAATCAAATCGCAACAGCACACTGCAGGGCGGCAAACACCAGGGGTGGGAATAAGACTCCTATTGCACAGCAGAGTCACCCATTCCAGGTTTTACTACCAGCTTGATTAGCCCACAGTGTGTCTAGGTAACAATTAAACTAAGGGCAGCAGTGTGGAGTAGTGGTTAGGGCTCTGGACTCTTGACCGGAGGGTCGTGGGTTCAATCCCAGGTGGGGGACACTGCTGCTGTACCCTTGAGCAAACCTGGGGGACCGCGGGTTAAAACCAGAAGCTTCAAATGAGAAGAGAAAAGAGAGGGCAGGAGCAGTGAAGGCAGGAGGAGGGAGAGGGAGAGGGAGAGGGGGAGGAGGAGGAGGAGGAGGGTGTTGTCAGCTTCAGAAAATACAGAATTCCTCTGTTTGTTGTTAACATCCCGATAACCTTTTTTACACTCATAACTTAAAAGTCTGCTTTAAAGCTGTTTTTAAAATGTCTGCTCTAGTGCACTTGAGTTTGAGATCTGTCCTCTAAATCACTGCAGGAAGAGCGATAAATAAAAATAATAACACATGCTCTGGCTTTTCTGTTCCGTACCACACAACACATATGTTATTGCTGTTACCTGTTTGACAATGTGGGCAATAATCCTGACACCATCAGTGCATTAGAGCAGACATTTTGAAAAGAGCTTTGAAACAGACTTTAAAGTGTAAAAAGTTGTCAGGATGTTAATGGAAATAAGTGACAAGTAGGTTATTTAAACAGTTGTAGCAGTAGTGTTTAGGGCTCTGGACTCTTGACCGGAGGGTCGTGGGTTCAATCCCAGGTGGGGGACACTGCTGCTGTACCCTTGAGCAAGGTACTTTACCTAGATTGCTCCAGTAAAAACCCAAACTGTATAAATGGGTAATTGGATGTAAAAAAATAATGTGATATCTTGTAACAATTATTCAGCAGGTTTCATTCGACCTTTATGAAGCAAAATTAGTTAATTCTATCGGGGGGATGCAAAACTTTTGGCCATAGCTGTAGAAACACACATGAAAAAAAAAAAACAGATACGCATTACAAAGTGAAAAACATATATAGGAAACTTAACATGGCCCAACTGTACATTGCCAACGGGGGTAACTGGGTGTAAAACTCGCTGCTGATTACTGCGAGAGACACTGACGTCAGCTTTAACGCCCATCCTTCACTTCAAAGAAATAAATAAAACAATGCCCAAACCTATTCCAAGGACTACGAGCAAGTTGTTTTTGTTAAAACAGGCCTGCGTGTTGCAACAGCAGGGCAGCGTGTCAGCAGCAGGGGCGATGACGGGAAGATTAGATTTGGTCGGGAGCCAGGCTGTTTCGGGAGACGTCTATCAAAGCAGTTCACAGTCAGGCTGTCAGAGGAGACTGGTGTCTGTGTGGTATCACTGACGCAGCGCAAACAGTACTATCACCCGGCACAATGCACACGGAGCTCAGGACACTTCTACCCCTCTCTCAGCTCTTAATAACTCACTGGACAGTTTCCCCACAGCAAAAGCACAGCACAGTGTAATAAAAGCACAGAAAAGCATAGGCAAGCATTGTAAAGCACAGAGAGGTCTGGTAAAGCATAAGGAAGCATTGTAAAGCACAGAGAGGGATGGTAAAGCATAGGGAAGCATTGTAAAGCCCAGAGAGATATGGTAAAGCATAGGCAAGCATTGTAAAGCACAGAGAGGGATGGTAAAGCATAGGGAAGCATTGTAAAGCACAGAGAGGTCTGGTAAAGCATAGGCAAGCATTGTAAAGCACAGAGAGGTCTGGTAAAACATAGGGAAGCATTGTAAAGCACAGAGAGGTCTGGTAAAGCATAGGGAAGCATTGTAAAGCACAGAGAGGTCTGGTAAAGCATAGGGAAGCACTGTAAAGCACAGAGAGGTCTGGTACAACATAGGGAAGCATTGTAAAGCACAGAGAGGTCTGGTAAAGCATAGGGAAGCATTGTAAAGCACAGAGAGGTCTGGTAAAGCATAGGGAAGCACTGTAAAGCACACATAGGTATGGTAAAGCATATTAAAAAACAAACCATGGTACCTTATAAAAAAGTTTCCCACAGTAAAAGCACTGGAAAGTGTAATAAAGCACAGTGAAAGCATGGTAAAGCACAGGTGTTATTACACTTTGCTGTGCTTTTACTGTGGGAAACTTTTATAAGGGTTAGTTTACCATGGTTTGTTTTTTTAAAATGCTTTACCACACCTCGCTGTGCTTTACAATGCTTGCCTCAGGTTTCAACTCACCTCACATTTTAGTGTGTTCTAGCTTTTTTGTTAATTTTACAAAGCTCCTTGCAAACACAGACCCCTCCCCCTCCCCCTCCCCCTCCCCCTCCCCACGTACTCGCTGCCTGCCAACCAATCTGAGTTAATGTAAACTGATGCAAAGCTTGATCAAGGACTGTTTAATGACACACTTCAGTTGGGTCTGTTAGAAAACAGCTTTTTTATTGCTGTTGGGTTCTGGAGCGAAACTGTGTACACTTTACAGAGTTTAAATCACTTGTAATTATGGGAATTGAATTCCACAGGGTTTAGTGTGTGTGACACTCAGAGAAAGAGAGAGAGAGAGAGAAAGAAAGAAAGGGCAGCATGTGAGAGTTTCCGCTGTATGTGTGTGTCTCTCTGTGTCTGCGTGTTGTATGTGTCTGTCTGTCTGTGTGAGTGTCTGTGTGTGTGTCTGTTTCTGGTCTCTGTGTGTGTGTCTGTTTCTGGTCTCTGTGTATGTGTCTGTGTTTGTCTGTTTCTGGTCTGTGTGAGTGTGTGTGTCTGTTTCTGGTCTCTGTGTATGTGTCTGTGTGTGTGTATGTGTGTCTGTTTCTGGTCTGTGTGTGTGTCTGTTTCTGGTCTGTGTGTATGTGTCTCTGTGTGTGTGTGTGTCTGTTTCTGGTCTGTGTGTGTCTGTTTCTGGTCTGTGTGTGTGTCTGTTTCTGGTTTCTGTGTGTGTGTGTCTGTTTCTGGTCTGTGTGTGTGTCTGTTTCTGGTCTCTGTGTATGTGTCTCTGTGTGTGTGTGTGTCTGTTTCTGGTCTGTGTGTGTGTCTGTTTCTGGTCTCTGTGTATGTGTCTCTGTGTGTGTGTATCTGTTTCTGGTCTGTGTGTGAGTGTGTGTGTGTCTGTTTCTGGTCTCTGTGTATGTGTCTCTGTGTGTGTGTGTGTCTGTTTCTGGTCTGTGTGTGTGTCTGTTTCTGGTCTCTGTGTATGTGTCTCTGTGTGTGTGTGTGTCTGTTTCTGGTCTGTGTTTATGTGTGTGAGCGTCTGTGTGTGTGTCTGTTTCTGGTCTGTGTGTATGTGTGTGAGCGTCTGTGTGTGTGTCTGTTTCTGGTCTGTGTGTTTGTGAGTGGGTGTTTTCTCCTGCTTTTCTCAATGTCATTTCCACTTCTTTGAAGGTTAAAAGCAGGCTGTGTTTACAACGCTTGGCTTTGATTTCTTTTTTTTAAAGTACACAAGAGTATTTTTTTTGCTGGTTCCGCAGCCCTGCTGTAAACACGGGGTGTCTGAACGCTGGTTTCACGAGGAAGGGAAGCGCTCGGCAGTCTGTTTATTTACTGGTGGTTTAGCAGATCTGCTTGGTTGCTTTCTAATAAAATAAAAGAGGAGAGGCTGGTCATAAAACAAAGACAGCCGAGCGCTGCACTGCCATGCGGGAACTGGAGAGAAAACAGCGTTCTGGTGACGCAGCGGGATCTGTCTTTAATATTATTATTACTGCATTCGTAACTATCCAACACTCAACAGTGCACTTTTTTTTTTAATTTGCAAAGAAAATGAACACTGAGAAAGACATCGATTCAAACCGTTTGTCATTGAATTTATACAGGGTTTTTTTTTTTTAATCTTTTTATTATCAACCCTTATTTAACCGAGACACAAAATGCTCTTTTGCAAGACAGTCCTGGCCAGGGTTAGCAGAGAGTTACACACAAGCACACAAGCGTTCCTGCTGATCCTCCCTGAAACTTACAGGCGAGACGTGCTGACAAGTGAGACGTGCTTACAGGTGAGACGTGCTTACAGGTGAGACATGCTTACAGGTGACACGTGCTTACAGGTGAGACATGCTTACAGGTGAGATGAGCTTACAGGTGAGATGTGCTTACAGGTGAGACGTGCTTACAGGTGAGACATGCTTACAGGTGAGATGTGCTTACAGGTGAGACATGCTTACAGGTGAGATGTGCTTACAGGTGAGACGTGCTTACAGGTGAGACATGCTTACAGGTGAGACGTGCTTACAGGTGAGACATGCTTACAGGTGAGACATGCTTACAGGTGAGACGTGCTTACAGGTGAGATGTGCAATCAGTTCATTCAGGGCAGGGTTACCAGAGGCCTGACTGCTCAAACTCCTGGCTTCCTGTCATTTCAATAACAGACTTCATTGAGGGGAGCTCTGAACCCCAGGACTGGGTGCAGCAGCAGCAGCAGCAGGGCTAGTGTGAGTTTCTAACCCTGCTCAAACTCATAATTCCTGATCATTTCAATATTAATAATAATAATAGACTTCACTGAGGGGAGTTCTGAACCCCAGGACTGGGTGCAGCAGCAGCAGCAGGGCTAGTGTGCGTTTCTAACCTTGCTCAAACTCATAATTCCTGATCATTTCAATATTAATAATAGACTTCATTGAGGGGAGTTCTGAACCCCAGGGCTGGGTGCAGCAGCAGCAGCAGGGCTAGTGTGAGTTTCTAACCCTGCTCAAACTCCTGGCACCTGATCATTTTAATATTAATAACAGACTTCCCTGAGGGGGGTTTTGAACCCAGGACCGGGCGCAACAGAAGCAGCAGCAGGGGGCTATGCTACAGTTCCAGTCCCTGTTAAATAACAAAACCACATTGAAAATCAGGTCTTGGATTGCGATATACGACTGCAGTTTCTTCAGAGCCGTCTCTGTCTCTCCACTCTCCTTAATAAGCCTGTTACACCAAAGCTCATTTTGTTTTTATTTGTATTATTACTACGGAGTAATGGGAGGCTTGGTGGTCCAGTGGTTAAAGCAAGGGGCTTGATACCAGGAGGTTCAAATCTCGGCTCAGACACTGACTCACTGTGTGTGTGACCGACCCTGAGCAAGTCGCTGAACCTCCTTGTGCTCCGTCCTTCGGATGAGACGTAAAACAAACGAGCTCCTATTGGAAGTGACTCTGCAGCAGCAGCAGCAGTTGTTGATGATGCATAGCTCACCCCCTAGTCTCCAAGTCGCTTTGGATAAAAGTGTCTGCTAAATGGCCAATTAATAATAATAATAATAATAATAATAATAATAATACTGTATTATTATAAGTTTTACAAGCTGGGAGGAGGTCTGACGCAGCGCTGTTGAGATCACAAGGTGATAAAGACAGCGCCGACGGGCTGCTGTTTGTAATCCTCAACCAGCGAAGCAAAGGAACACGCACACACACACAAAAAAACCACACCTTTCTATTTTATTTTATCTGCTATTTAAACACTCCTTAAAAGGGATACTTTAGGTTTAGGGTTGCAGCCATTTCACTTCACAGCCGTCGATGAGGCACGCTGCTTTCTTTACATGATGCATCGCAACCGTCCTCCTTTCTGTGCTGCATTTCAAGTTGTGGCTTGGGTTCAGCACTAGGGCTCTCTATCCAGTCTGCTCTCCGCTGTCAGCGAACGAGAAGCAGAAGAGTGTAGACTTACAGTCTCTTGTGTGGAAGCCCAAAGTTTCTGTGTGTGGGGGGTGGGGGTGTGGGGGTGGTGGGGGTGAAGGGGTATGAAAGCGCTGTGTGATTTATGACTGGCAACTTTGATCTTCTAAAAGGCTTGAAGGATTTACACAACAATAATTCTGTCTTGGACTGCACTTAAATGTGCTCGTGGCACCCGTCCAGAACAGATTTTAATACACTGAGCCACAGAGAGAGAGAGAGAGAGAGAGAGGGGGTGGAAATAATAACTCAAATTCACAGACCTTTACATGATGAAATAAAGAGACAGAGGGAGAAGTAGTGAGAGAGAGTGAAGGAGGGGAGAAAAAAAAGGAAACAAGTGAGAAATGGAAGGAAAAGACAGACAAAGACAGACAGAGGAGGGGTGATTGTAATCGTAACTCAGAGATCTACTACACTGGAGGTAACAGCCACCCAAATCACATCAATCACTGTAGAGAATGCCCAGCCTGCACAGAATAGCTTGCAAAATATTTCACTCAAGAGTTCACTCACAGATACACGTCGGCATTAAAAGGAGGTTGTTTTCAAAACGGAACGTTCCTACCAATCCTTTCCAAGAACAAATTCCCAGCCCAGATTACATTCCCAAGTCTTTCATGCGAATCAAGTACTGTATATCACACAAGAATAAGAGAATCTAGATCACATACATACACATTCACACACACACGATTACAGATACACATTTACTTATATATATTTAGACTGCGCTTGTAGATCTCTTGATCCGCCCCTCCGGCTCTGCACTGGACTCGCCTGACCTCACCACCACGTTACTGGATCCTCAGCTGATGCACTATCCTTGCACTATTGCACTGCTAACATGTCACTGTAGATATAACTTGCTGTGATCCTAACTGGCTGCATCCTGGTTCAGATTGTATTCTAGTAGTGTTATTATTATTTGCACTTGCTGTAAACTACACTGTATTTAAATATGAAGCTTGCATTGTAACCCTGTGCTGCCCTGTAACACCTGTGTAAGTCGCCTTGGATAAAGGTGTCTGTCTATATATATATATTCCAAAAAAGGGGGCATGTGTGCACTCCAACGAGGTGCCAACCATAAGGCTGTGGTATATAGAAAATAAAGAAGTCAATGTGGCGTCTTCCAGTTTGTAAGTGAAGTCCACCAAGACAGGTCGCACTCTCAAAATAAAAATTAAAAAATAGGACAGGACCACTGTGATTTTGTATTTTAAAAAGTTAAGTTTATTCCATTAAAAGCAAATAAAAAAAATACACAGCAAACGACATGTTTCGACAACATGTCTTCATCAGGACTTCACTTAAAAACTGGAAGAATCAATCGTGAGTCCACATGGACTTCCAGTGTTTTCTATATACATCGTTTTTCATAAATGGTTCATAAGATAACCATTACAAAGCCTAGAGAGATGTCGCATTAAAAAAACACCTGGCAAACCATGGTAAAATACTGTCAAACCCGATTTACGGTGATAAACTTTTGCAAGGGTCTGTCCTTTCTTATAAAGCTTCAATGTAACCCCTGAGGGCTCAGCTTCACCGGCCAGCATCCCAGTGCTAATCCCAGCTGTGAGGAGTAATCCCTCACAGAACAACGCCCTCGTGAGCTGCTGATCCCCAGATTAAACACAGACTAAACACAGCGCAGCGCAGGGGCCCTGCCTCTGTACTCAGGGCAGCCCTCAGACCGCCACGGAGCTGCACAAACAGCACATCAAGGCTGCATTGTCCGCAGTAAGCTCGTTGTGATGTGATGAGCCTTCTCTGTGCTCCAGCTCAACACACTTGTGTGTCCAAACGTTTGGTTGTGTTGCTATAATCGTCATCATCGGATGAGACGTAAAACAAACAAGATCCTATTAGAAGTGACTCTGCAGCAGCAGCAGCAGTTGTTGATGAAGCATAGTTCGCCCCCCTAATATCTGTAAGTCGCTTTGGATAAAAGCGTCTGCTGAATGACTAAATTAATTAAACGGGGCAGCAGTGTGGAGTTGTGGTTAGGGCTCTGGACTCTTGACCGGAGGGTCTTGGGTTCAATTCCAGGTGAGGGACACTGCTGCTGTACCCTTGAGCAAGGTACTTTACCTAGATTGCTCCAGTAAAAACCCAACTGTATAAATGGGTAACTGTATGTAAAAATAATGTGATATCTTGTAACAATTGTAAGTCGCTCTGGATAAGGGCATCTGCTAAGAAATAAATAATAATAATAATAAAACAAACAGTTCAGGGAACTTCTCTTTTATAAAACAGATGTATATTTATTTATAAATTTACTAACTGCGTTTCTGTTCACTGCTGTATCTAGGAGACACCTTCCAGACAATATACACACAAACACTATTGCGCATATACTCATATTCCATATACACTACTGTTCATATACTCTCACTGTAATAATAATATCTATTTTTATATAGCGCCTTTCATAGTGGACCACCATCACAAAGCGCTTTACAGAGGCAGGCTGTGAACTGTGCATTATATGCAGAGTCACTTACAATAGGACATTGATTTAACATCTCATCCGCAGGACGGGGCACAAGGAGGTGAAGTGACTTGCTCAGGGTCACACACAGCGAGTCAGTCAGTGGCAGAAGTGGGATTTGAACCGGTGGCCTTCTGGTTACAAGCCCTGGACTTTAACCACTGGACCACACTGCCTCCTGAAAACGTAGAACATTTTTTTCTTTCTTTTCACAGTTTCTAGATGGGGGTTCCCTGTTCAAAATCATTCTTTAAAAACGTGTACTGCAGTAAACTTTAATAGGGGACTTTCTCAAACCTTCCTAAGTTTTGTTTTTTTTTTCCTTCTGACTAGGACTGAAAGTAAATTTCTACAACCAGCATTGAGAGTTCCAGCTTTGAATAACTTATTGAAGGCGTATTACTGAGTGGTTTCATTTTTGTTTCTGTAAATCATTTTAAAAGAAATTTAAAAAGCCACGAGTCTCTCAAAACAAAAAGAACCAGTTTTAAAGGAATGCGCTTCATCTCACACATCTTATTTAATTTTTTATAAGTTTCAACTTTGTTTTATTTTTTTTGTATTCCTCGCTATTAGCCACACCAGGTAAGCGTGCTTGTGTGCGAGAGTATGCGAGTGCGTGAGAGTCTGCATTAGAATTATTATTAGGCAGACGCCTTTACCCAAGGCGACTCACACAGGTGTTCCAGGGCAGTACAGGGTTACAATGCAAGCTTCATATTTAAACAGTGTAGTTTACAGTAAGAGCAAATAACACTACCGAGTGTGTGAGAGTGTGCAAACCTGTCTCTGAGTGCAAGAGACAGAGAGTGGCTGCTGTCTGGAGGTATCAACCCCTCCTGCTGAGTGGCACTCAGGAACTCTCACAAACACCTGCCCTGCTAATAACAGCCCCGGGGAGAGGGGGGAGAGGGGGGGGAGGGGGGGGGGGGGCACTCGGATCAACACCTGCAAAGTGGCGGCTCTTTGATGCTTTGCGCCGCCCCATTAAAGAACCGACAAAGAGAAGAGAGACACACAAAACAAAAGCGCTCATGGTGAGAACGCCCCCGAGCACTGGAGAGTCCGGCGTGGCTCGAGCACACCACAAACACCGCAGCCTGCATTCCTGTGTGCAGTGGGAAGAATAAAAGAAACCGTCCCTTCTGCTGTTCATGGTAGGAGCTAAAGGAGTGCAGAGATGCCTGCAGTGTCCAGAAATGCACTGCTGTGTCTTCTAAAGAGTAAGCAGCGGGGTTCCCAAAAATACGTCCCCCACGTGCTGCTGCAACTGTTTAAATAACGTACCTGTCATTTTTCTTTTCATTGTTAACATCCTGACAACTGTTTTTCTTTTTTTTTTTTTGTTTACACTTGTAACTTTTTAAAGTCTGTTTCAGAGCTCTTTTCAAAATGGCCGTTCTAGTGCATTGGGGTTTGAGATCTGTTCTCTAAATCACACACAAAAGTGCTGTGGCTTTTCAGTTCCGTACCACATCGTGGATCGTTATCGCTGTGTCACCTTGTTTGACGATGTGGGCAATAATCCTGACGCTATCAGTGCACTAGAGCAGACATTTTGAAAAGAGCTTTGAAACAGACTTTAAAAAGTGTAAAAAGTTGTCAGGATGTTAACAATGAAAAGAAAAATGACAGATGCGTTATTTAAACAGTTGTAGCAACACGTGGGGGACGGGTAACACTTTATTTTTCGGAACCCCGTTACTTATTCTAATACAGCTTAAACAGTAATAGCACAAAGGTAAAGAACTGGAAGGGTTAGACAGACAGTGGGGGGAGAGACACGGCGAGAACAGCAGCAGCACAGAGGTAGATTAGTGCAGGAGAGCAGCCATGGAATAAAGTTCAGGTGAATTAAGACCCCTCTTCGTTAGATGCTTACCGAAGAGCAAGGACATTACAATGCCCTCGGTAGATTATGCGCGTGTCAGTGGTGGGGCTCGTACAGAAAACGCGGGTTGAAGGTTAAAAATCAGAAGAAATTCTGCTCATTTATTTTTTTGGCAGATATCTTTATCCAAGGCTACTTGCATGTGTTACAGGGCAGTACAGGGTTACAATGCAATATTTAAATACAGTGTAGTTTACAGTGCAAATAATAATAATAATAATAATAATAATAATGATAATAATAAATAATAATAATAATAATAATAATAATAATAATAATAATACTAGAATACAATATGAACTAGGATGCAGCCAGTTAGGATCACAGCAAGTTATATCTACAGTGACATGTTAGCAGTGCGATAGTGCAAGGATAGCGCATCAGCTGAGGATCCAGTAACGTGGTGCTGAGGTCAGGCGAGTCCAGTGCAGAGCAGGAGGGGCGGAGCAGGAGATCTACAAGTGCAGAGTAAACAGCTGCAAGCTGTTATAACGAATCCTCCTTTATTTTGATTGCCTTGCCTCACGGGAGACAGACAGTTTCCACTGAATCATCCTTATTAATTATAAGACAGCAGCCGAGTTTAAATGAAAGACATTCCTGTAACGTAGTGCTGAGGTCAAGCAATTAAAGAGTCGCTTTATATAATAAAAATCAGAACACACCCCGGCTTTAACCCTTGTTGCTACCAGGATTGGCTTATCACAGGAGAGTAGGAGCGAGTGAATGCTTTTTACCCAAACGAGAAGCGGGTAAACACCATATTCCCCAAACGAGGCGTGTCCAAACTCAGTTTACCCTCGACTAAGCTGCGTTAGAGGTTTTTAAAAGTCAAATTTATGACTGTTCCTCAGTAACACTCAAGTGAAGGTACACACAGCTGTTTTTGTGATGATTGGGGATGGGAGCGGGGGAGGATCCAGAGGCTGCTTGTCAAGCTCCACTAAAGGAATGCTAAACTACAGCTCTGGCCAAAAGTTTTGTATCGCCCTATAGAATTAACTCTTCATAAAGTCGAATGAAACCTGCTGAATAATGTTACATGTTAACATATTGAATTACACGTCGCTTTGTAGATTTCCATATACTTAAAAAATTAACAGTGAAAAATTTGACATTTCAAAATCTAACATGAAATACTATTGTACTACTATTTATGGCTTCCGGTAGACTTTTGCAACATCATTTTGCAGTTTCTTTGATTACATAATGTTAAATAAAAGATCTAAAATCATGTTCAAATATATATATTTTTTTTAATTAGGTCTTAATCCTAAAATTCTAGGTGACACAAAAGTTGTAGCCACAGCTGCAGGTTTTTTTTTTTTTAAATCAATGCATTGCTGGTTTTCAGCTTCATCCCCCCCAGAGATAGAAATGAGACTCCTATTGCAAACAGCGTCACCCATTCCAGGTCTTACTACATGCTCGATTAGCCACAGTGTACAGGTAACACTCTCACAGTAAAACCAGGAATGGATCAAACTGCTATGCGATTGGAGCCTTATTTCCATTCCTCCAAGTCAGTTATGGAAGGAGAAAAAAAATAAATACAAAAATGCACCAAATATAATTCCAAAGCAAACACACTACACCCCTCAAATGAATTGCCTAAATTGTTTATTTTTGGCTTTTTATTATTAGTAGTAGTATTATTATTTGTTTATTTAGCAGACGCCTTTATCCAAGGCGACTTACAGAGACTAGGGTGTGTGAACTATGCATCAGCTGCAGAGTCACTTACAACTACGTCTCACCTGAAAGACGGAGCACAAGGAGGTGAAGTGACTTGCTCAGGGTCACACAGTGAGTCAGTGGCTGAGGTGGGATTTGAACCAGAGACCTCTTAGTTACAAGCCCTTTTCTTTAACCACTGGACCACACAGCCCAGAAGTAGTAGTAGTAGTAGTAGTAGTAGTAGTAGTAGTAGTGGTAGTAGTAGTCACTGTCTGACAAAGAAGTTGTCCAGGGAGAAACGGATGAAAGGGATCAAATCCCAATAAGATTTTGATTTACACATCGTCACCGCAGACTAAAGAGAGGGAAGGAGAAAGGGAACAAGGGAAGGGAGAGAGTGATGAAGGGAGGAGGGGGGGGTCTGTGTATCAGTGCCTTCCCCTGGGGTCCCCTTGAAGCTGCTATCCATCACTGCGGAAAGCGATGATGCGTGCGGGGCGCTGTTACCGGTCGAACAGCAACAGAAGCCTGACCAACGGCTGCAGAGACTGGGAAGACATCGCAAGAGCAAGCGGAGATCAGCAGCAACACCGCGAGAAGGACTGAGCGCACAGCACACTGAAAAAAGGCAAGAAAAACATGCATACAAAACAAAATCACACGCACACACACACACACAATTACAATTACGCAGGTGTGCCAAGGTTCAACTCCAATTACATTACAATTGCAGTTAATTACACAATTACATTTGTAACTGCTACAGGGTAGATGAAGTGTGTATGGGGTTCCTCCTTCTTAAACAGCAGGGGTGGGGGTGGGCTGCCTTTCAGCGAGGGAGGGGTGTGTCTCTCCTCCCTAGCTGTTTCCGTGGGATGGCCAGCCGTTGCCAGGCAGAACTTTAATAACAGGCAGAGCAAACACTGTAAATTCACTGCTGCCTCAGAAGGAGTCTCCAAGATATCCAGCCTTGCCTGTAATTTTTCCTCTCCCTCCCTCCCTCCAGCAGCTGTTTGCACTCTAGAGTACGACTGACAAGTTGCTTTGAAACTTTGAAACAGCTCTCCCTGCATTTATAAGCGGGGCTCAGGCGGGGGGGGGGGGGGGGGCTGTTGTAAATATGTCAGAAGGTGGAACACTTGTACTCTGCAATTTTCTATTTCTATTTTTTTTTAAAAAGAGTTACGGCTGCAGAAACGTGTACCCATTAAAAGGTGATGTATTTTATACCGTGTTCAACAGCTCGTACATCATCAAACTAGACAATAAAGAAAACCACACTTTTTTTGCCTCTCTCTCTCTCTCTCTCTCTCTCTCTCTCTCTCTCTCTCTCTCTCTCTCTCTCTCTGTCTCTCTCTCTCTCCCTCCCTCCCTCCTGTCTTCTATGATTTATGACTGGCCCCTCCACAGTTGGCCTTCTGGCAGGCTCTGCTGGAATGGATTGTACTGTTAGCACCTAAATAACCTTTCACAAGCATTTTTTTACAAGCGTTTGTTTAAATGATGCACCTACGGGTATTGATCGGGGATATGCATGAAGAAAAAAATAATCATAATAAAATAAAAATCCTACAAACAAAAATATATATCTCAGTGCAGGTTACAAAGGAACTTGATCGATTGCCTGATCGTTAAAAGCTTATGGATCGGTAAGAGACGTTGCTAATGACTTTTTTTAGCCAACCAGTCATCCTTCATTGCTGTGATCTCCCTTTCCCTCTCGTTCCGGGCGGTGCAAGGATTTGATGACCTTGCTGGGCACTAACTGAAGGGCTGCAGAGGGTGCTGGGAGCGAATGCACAAAAAAACGCTGCTCGAAAGCCAGGAGGTCTCTCTTGCAGCGCTGCTGCTGTGAATAAACCAGTGCACTCAGATACAGAGGGGTCCTCATAATCACACAGGAGCCGAAAGGGTTAAAAACATTTTTAAAAATAAAGGAGGTTTGGTGGTCCAGTGGTTAAAGAAAGGGGTCTTGATACCAGAAGGTTCAAATCCCGGCTCAGCTGTGTGTGTGTGACCCTGAGCAAGTCACTTAACCTCCTTGTACTCCGCCCTTCGGATGAGACGTAAAACCAAGGTCCTATTGGAAGTGACTCTGCAGCAGCAGCAGTTGTTGATGATGCATAGCTCACCCACTAGTCTCTGTAAGTCGCTTTGAATAAAAGCCTCTGCTGAATTATGAATTAATAATAAATAAAAGACTGTGTATAACATCGTCATGCTTTCATTACCTGGCATATCATCTCGTAATAGAGTGAGGTATTGTTTGTGTCGTGATACAAGACCTAAAGCAAAGTCTAGCTCACTGCATGTAGTTATTATTATTTGTTTATTTAGCAGACGACTTTATCCAAGGCGACTTACAGAGACTAGGGTGTGTGAACTATGCATCAGCTGCACAGTCACTTACAACAACGTCTCACCCGAAAGACGGAGCACAAGGAGGTTAAGTGACTTGCTCAGGGTCACACAATGAGACAGTGGCTGAGGTGGGATTTGAACCGGGGACCTCCTGCTTACAAGCCCTTTTCTTTAACCACTGGACCACACAGCCTCCTAGTTCACCAAGCGGTTCTTGAATGAAGTGTGTTTTATAGCTGGTATGACGACGAAGACATACTCTCCCCAGCTCGGTACACGCTTGCCTCTTAACAAAATAGTCCCGTCATTAAAACGACTGAACTTCTTACGCATCGTACAGGCAGCCACCTCAGGACCCTCACATGGAAGGGCCAGGTCAATCCCATTTCCTTTTTAAAATCAAATTCCCAACTCCCATTCCTTCGAAGGACCTGGAAATGATATTTTAGGAGACTCGATAATGGCTGTGCGATCATTCAGCTGTTTTCATTTGCAGCCAGTTTTAACTGACTAACAAAACAGCGACTTCGATGCAAGTCATGTGTTGCCACTCTTGCAAGAAGCTCATTTTAACAGAAGGCTGCTGGTGGCAATTGTGATCGAGGCGTTTGGAATTGATTATTCAGTGTCGGGATCATGACTGCTTGTGTGGGTATGGGGACAGTGGCGATTATGGCAACTATCTGGCCGCTGGTCCCGTCTGTTAAGGGGAGGAGAAGAAGTCACCGCCCTCTGAAAGAGGAACTGATCTGACGATGCCAGAGTCAGCCGGGTGCGACGCCACGCCTTTCCCCGTCCCGACAACGGGACTGCCTGCATCAAGGTGAAAGTTGGGGAGGCGGAGGGTTAGGATTGGGAATTGAAAACCAGGAATTGACCCCGATGCAGATCATATGGCAACCTGCATATCGCGATACAGATCGGATCGGGACATCAGCGTACAGCGATGCCCCTTACACAGTCACCCTGCCCCATCAAATCAGACCAGTTTCATTGTTTCAAACTTTGAGGGAAGTATTTTTCCTCCCCACAAAAAGCACTGCAACAGACGATCGTGCGTTAGCTGGATTCCTAAAATGGAACGATTCCAGGAAGAGAAAAGTGCAATGACACAATGCAGAAATGTTGTATTCATGCACAGCTAAGGAAACCACACAGTGCAATCCTATCTTCCCCATTGTGGGTGTAACGTCTTGTGGGATGCCACTGAATAGGAATTAGGTTTATATTCTATTAAGCGATTGTTCTTTGATGCTTAAAAAAAAAAAAAAAAAAGTTAATCCTTAAATACTGGAAAAAGGAGAGAACTGTCCAACTTTCACAGAATGGAAACTTTGACTGCGGTGTGTATTACAGCTGCAGAGACTCTACCACAGAGATACAGGATAACTGAATTTAAAAATGTGGGACCCATTTATAAACGAATTACAAAAACAGATTAGATTTATATTACTGTCAGCTTACTACTGCTGTAACGTTTGTCATCGGACTATTGCTACGATGATGTAATAATTATCACTGAAGGTATGGGTTTAGACTTCCACTTGCATGACTGTTAAAGTTATGTATTTGAGAATATGTTTGTACTATATGATTGCATGCATGTTAGTTAAAAAAATGTAATCAAAATATTTAAATAAAAAATATGTTTTTGCTCCACGATCATGGGGGCGGGGGGGTTGGGGGGGGGGTGAAAAACGATAAAATCCCACCTCTGGCACTGACGGTCATCAGTTCAAATCCCACCTCTGCCACTGACTGACTGACTCGCTGTGTGTGACCCTGAGCGAGTCGCTTCACCTCCTTGTGCTCCGTCCTGCGGATGAGATGTTAAATCAATGTCCTATTGTAAGCGACTCTGCATATAACGCACAGTTCACAGCCTGCCTCTGTAAAGCGCTTTGCGATGGTGGTCCACTATGAAAGGCGCTATAAAAAAAGAATGATATTATATTATTATATTATTAAAAGTAACTGAAGGGGAACGGTGGGGGCTATGCCTTTAAAAGCAATGGAACACCCCCCCTTCTGCAGTAAAACAGGCTTTCATGAGTTTTATGACTTGCAATAAATTACTGTCACTGTTTAGCTTGGAAAGCGAGGCTGATTTTAACCACCGAACTTCAAGACGCTGACAATGCTGTAACCGGCCGGCTGGCTTCTTTTGCACTTGACGTGGCTCCAACCCAGCATCCCAAAGCCCAGCCAAGACACACAGGCCTTATTACAAGTGAAGCGAAGAGCAGTAAAGCACAGCGGTGGGTGCATCGCATGCATGGGGCATCTTAAGCATGAGGTCACCCTGTTTTGTAAGCGCCCTCCAGTTTGATCCATGCCTGGTTTTACTAGGAGTTTAATAACACACACACACACACACCTGAGCTTGTTACCCAGACACCTGTGGCTGATCAAGCTGGTAATAACAAAACCTGGAATCGGTTTAACTGCTATGCAATAGTAGTTTGATTTCCATCCCTAAACTAGCATTTCTGTTTGTTTGTTTTTAATTCTTTATTATATATTAACTTTTTTAATGGCAAAAATACAAGGGTTAACGATTGGGTAACGAGTGTTCTAGCCTGTGCAGTTATGACGTCATACCAGCACAGTTGGGAAATTTCAGAATCCCTGACCAGTTCACTTTGGGAGAGAGAGGGGGAGAGAGAGGGGGAGAGAGGGAGAGAGAGGGGGAGAGAGGGGGAGAGAGGGGGAGAGAGAGGGAGAGAGGGGGAGAGGGGGGCTGCCATTCTATAAGCGCAATAGCATCGCCCCCCCCCCCAGCCGTGCCCATATTGCACCGTATTTGAACACCCGCTCTGTAACTCGTGCAAAAGTGTTGCGGTACCCAGTGTGAACTCAAACTGACGCGGAGAAAAATGTCATCAGTACGGTACTTCATTAGTCTCATGCTGTCAGTTGGTTGTTTTTTTAAAACCAGGCTGTTGACCCGCATACAGTAGCAACTCTCAACCCGTTAATATTTAAAAAAACATTACATAAGACCTTAACGCTTTGTACTCCAAACCACGCCGTTTTTGCCAAACATTGTAGTTTACTTTTGACAGTTAAATATAACAAAAAAAGCATAGTAAGCTTGTAAAGAATAATACTACTACGACTACTGCTACCACTAATAATAATAATAATAATAATAATAATAATAATAATAATAATAATAATAATAATAATAATAATGTTATATGACATAAACAACATAGGCCGACCTGTCGAAGCGTGGTTATGCAATTTCTGACTTTTTTTAAATGTTTTAATTTGTTGAGGGGACATTGAAAAGAAACAGTACCATATTTAGGAAACGTTGTCATACTAACCCGTAGTAATAATAATAATAATAATAATAATAATAATAATAATAATAATAATAATAATAATCACCTCGAAGCGCCACTCAGGTGGCAGACGCGCGCCCCTACACGTGCCGCCATCTGCGTTATGACGTAATTTACGCGCACGTGTGCGATTAAACTCTTTATTAAGTTCAGGTGTATGTGTCTCGATTTGAAACACGGGGACCCCCTCCTTTATAAACAGGCAATACACCAAGCCAGTGAACAATTCAATAACAGCGAAAAAATACAAAAATCTCACCTATGCAAGAATCCACACCGCCAGCAATCAGCAATTGTCGGGTATAATTTGAAAAACTTGTCTGTGTGTGGTTTTTTTTTTAAAGCATTTTTTAAACAATTACACTTCTGGTAACTTAAATTGAATTATGTAGGAACTATTCCATTATTTCCAGTTGTTAAAGTCTTGAACAACAGTTTTTATGTCGGCTACTGAAATGCAATGACGCGCCCGGACAGGCTACGGGCCGGTGGGTACGCGTGCACGCATTAAGACGGTGTAACGGGGGAGTTACACACTTTTAGTTGGTCCAATTGCTGTACATTTAGAACAAAAACCAGCAGTGACACCGGCTCTCCGGGATCAGGGTTCGAGACCCCTGATATGGAACCAACTCCCCAATAATGTTGTTGAAGCCGACCCCCTGGGATCCTTCAAGAAGCTGCTTGATGAGATTCTGGGATCAATAAGCTACTAACAACCAAACGAGCAAGATGGGCCGCCTCTCGTTTGTAATCTTTATGTTCTTGTTATATAGATAGAAATAAGATCCATTTTTGAGCAGTTTGATCCATTCCTGGTTTTACTATGAGTTTAATAAAACAGACCAGATTTTTTTTATTTTTTTTTTTATTTTGTAATCCCAATCCAGATTGCATCAGAACTCCAGTCCGCGTCTTGCGTTTCCCTGACCCTGAGCTGTCAGGGAGACGGGAAAGGAGATTAATGGTCTGGGCGGGCCGCTTGAATAATGGTTTGTTTGATGTGACAAGCGTGATAGGCGCTGATTTACTTACAGACAGATAGCCTTTTAATTGAGCAGCTCTATCCCTCGTCACTTCAAAGCCGAGGAAACTGACAGGGGCCCCATTTACTGAGAGAGAGAGAGAGAGAGAGAGCGCTGACTGACTGACTGACAGCGCCTCTGTTTTCTCCTTTTTTTGGTTCTTTCCATAAAGGTGCGCCCGAATCTGACTGTAGCTAATAGGAGAGGAAGAAAGAATGCGTTTAATTATTATTATTATTATTATTTTGTAATATTTTTATTAATTTTGTGTTGGTCTAATTATGAAACGTCTTCATTTTAAGGAGGGGTGGTGAATTGTTTTCCCATAACTTGTACTTTTAAAAAAAAAATAATAATAATAATCACACAGGTAACAGTAATAGGCTATCTGTTAACAAAGGTCGACGCATTTTCATTTTTAAAAAAGCGTACTAATTATTATAAAAGTTTTATTTTTCTTATGAATATTACAGAAGACGGCTTTTGCAAAGTCTTTAGAAACTCTGTATTTTTAAAAGTTGTGCTGCCGTGTAAGCAGCGTGTAGTAACCGTGTTAAATAAATGACAGCGATGCGAGTATTTTGCAATACTAACGCTGAATAGTGTAGTATCACTACTACAGTGCTTACCACGGGGAGATAGCAGTTTATATAATAATATATTATACCGGTCACACACAAGTACTAATTCTATTAGATTTTAAACACACAAACCCGTATTTAAATGTAACGGAGTGTCGGTAGATGACTTGTGCTCTCCAACACCGAAACGTTAGTCTGGCCGATCTGCCCATATAATTACTTGCTTTTTAATTTGTTTTGTTTTTATAAACCCGTGTGACTGTGCTGTTTTAAAAAGCAATGGTATGGTAATTATTACAAAATTATTAACCTCGGTTTTACGTCTCATCGGAAGGAGGGAGAGCAAGGAGGTTAAGTGGCTTGCTCAGGGTCACACACAGAGTCAGTGGCTGAGCCGGGATTTGAACCTCCTGGTATCAAACCCCTTTCCTTAACCACTGGACCCCCAAGCCTCCTAAACGTGTTATTATATGGAAAGTGTTTTGCAAAACCATGAAAACCGTCCGAAAGAACTGGAGTCGGATGAAACGGCGTGTTTCGTGTTCGATGACGTCACCACCACGGTGTTGCAATAGAAAAACATAAAATAAAACACGTCGTGAATTCAGCTATCAAGCTGTCGGTTTTACAGCCAACCACCGAATGATAAATCTAAGGAAAGTGTGGTGAGCAAACCTCGCTGTATGAAAGCAGGGCTTTGTTTCTTCTGGCTGAATGTAGCTTTTTTTTTTAAACAATGCAACCCCCCCCCCCCCCGTGCATTTCCCACATAAGGGTTAGTTTACCATGTTAATATGCTTTACCACACCTCTCTGTGCTTTACAATGCTTCCCTATGCTTTACCAGACCTCTCTGTGCTTTACAATGCTTTCCCTATACTTTACCAGACCTCTCTGTGCTTTACAATGCTTCCCTATGCTTTACCAGACCTCTCTGTGCTTTACAATGCTTCCCTATGCTTTACCAGACCTCTCTGTGCTTTACAATGCTTATCTATGCTTTACCAGACCTCTCTGTGCTTTACAATGCTTCCCTATGCTTTACCAGACCTCTCTGTGCTTTACAATGCTTTCCCTATACTTTACCAGACCTCTCTGTGCTTTACAATGCTTCCCTATGCTTTACCAGACCTCTCTGTGCTTTACAATGCTTCCCTATGCTTTACCAGACCTCTCTGTGCTTTACAATGCTTCCCTATGCTTTACCAGACCTCTCTGTGCTTTACAATGCTTCCCTATGCTTTACCACACCTCTCTGTGCTTTACAATGCTTCCCTATGCTTTACCACACCTCTCTGTGCTTTACAATGCTTCCCTATGCTTTACCACACCTCTGTGCTTTACAATGCTTCCCTATGCTTTACCACACCTCTCTGTGCTTTACAATGCTTCCCTATGCTTTACCAGACCTCTCTGTGCTTTACAATGCTTCCCTATGCTTTACCAGACCTCTCTGTGCTTTACAATGCTTCCCTATGCTTTACCACACCTCTCTGTGCTTTACAATGCTTCCCTATGCTTTACCAGACCTCTCTGTGCTTTACAATGCTTCCCTATGCTTTACCAGACCTCTCTGTGCTTTACAATGCTTCCCTATGCTTTACCAGACCTCTCTGTGCTTTACAATGCTTCCCTATGCTTCACCAGACCTCTCTGTGCTTTACAATGCTTCCCTATGCTTTACCACACCTCTCTGTGCTTTACAATGCTTCCCTATGCTTTACCAGACCTCTCTGTGCTTTACAATGCTTCCCTATGCTTTACCAGACCTCTCTGTGCTTTACAATGCTTCCCTATGCTTTACCAGACCTCTCTGTGCTTTACAATGCTTCCCTATGCTTCACCAGACCTCTCTGTGCTTTACAATGCTTCCCTATGCTTTACCAGACCTCTCTGTGCTTTACAATGCTTCCCTATGCTTTACCACACCTCTCTGTGCTTTACAATGCTTCCCTATGCTTTACCAGACCTCTCTGTGCTTTACAATGCTTCCCTATGCTTTACCAGACCTCTCTGTGCTTTACAATGCTTCCCTATGCTTTACCACACCTCTCTGTGCTTTACAATGCTTCCCTATGCTTTACCACACCTCTGTGCTTTACAATGCTTCCCTATGCTTTACCACACCTCTCTGTGCTTTACAATGCTTCCCTATGCTTTACCAGACCTCTCTGTGCTTTACAATGCTTCCCTATGCTTTACCAGACCTCTCTGTGCTTTACAATGCTTCCCTATGCTTTACCACACCTCTCTGTGCTTTACAATGCTTCCCTATGCTTTACCAGACCTCTCTGTGCTTTACAATGCTTCCCTATGCTTTACCAGACCTCTCTGTGCTTTACAATGCTTCCCTATGCTTTACCAGACCTCTCTGTGCTTTACAATGCTTCCCTATGCTTCACCAGACCTCTCTGTGCTTTACAATGCTTCCCTATGCTTTACCAGACCTCTCTGTGCTTTACAATGCTTCCCTATGCTTTACCAGACCTCTCTGTGCTTTACAATGCTTCCCTATGCTTTACCAGACCTCTCTGTGCTTTACAATGCTTCCCTATGCTTCACCAGACCTCTCTGTGCTTTACAATGCTTCCCTATGCTTTACCAGACCTCTCTGTGCTTTACAATGCTTCCCTATGCTTTACCACACCTCTCTGTGCTTTACAATGCTTCCCTATGCTTTACCAGACCTCTCTGTGCTTTACAATGCTTCCCTATGCTTTACCATCCCTCTCTGTGCTTTACAATGCTTTCCCTATGCTTTACCAGACCTCTCTGTGCTTTACAATGCTTCCCTATGCTTTACCAGACCTCTCTGTGCTTTACAATGCTTCCCTATGCTTTACCATCCCTCTCTGTGCTTTATTACCCTGTGCTGTTACTAGGGGAGACTTTCATATGGATTAACAAATAAAAATAGCACGATTTGGAGTGATTGTCCCCGCCCTTTCCTTTCAGGTGAGCAACCAACCAGCTGCTTCCTCAATCGACTGACACGCTTAGCAGCCAGTCAGATGCTTTGATCCAGAAGGCACTGCTGGGGTGAAATAAATGCCTAAGGAAGTGCAGCAGTAACAGACTTCCTGTAAGGCAATGGAAGACAAGGCAAGCAAACTGAGAACTGTCTATAACCAGATGTTGCGGTTTGAAAAAAAAAAAAATGACACGTTTGCTGTAACATGTGTTTCTTTCAAAACTGAAAGTGACAGGGAAGACGCCTGCATGTTTGAGGGGGTGGAGGGGGTCCTGCAACGAGATCCCAGGCTGGTTCCTGAAATACCCCTAAAATAACGAGACCGCCTCTCCCACACTCCCGAACACTCAATCTGCAATGCATCTGAACAAACACAATCTGTGCCTCCAGCCTCCCTTTTGCTATTAATCTACCAGCAATGAAGACTATTACAGATTTTATTTTCATTGCTAGTATTTATCCAGTGCCACATGCTGGCAGCTGCAGTTACAATGACAGCTTGCATTTTTCTCTTGTCTTGCGATACATTATGCCCAATACATTACATACAGCAGGGCAATGCCTAACACTGTGTAGAGTGAGTTAACCTGCCTACAGCTCTGGCCAAAAGTTTTGCATCACCTTACAGAATCAGTTCTGGTCACCTCGTTACAAAAAGGATATTGCTGCTCTAGAAAGAGTGCAAAGAAGAGCAACCAGAATTATCCCGGTTTTAACAGGCATGTCATATGCAGACAGGCTAAAAGAATTGAATCTATTCAGTATTGAAAAAAAGAAGACTACGCGGTGATCTGATTCAAACATTCAAAATCCTAAAAGGTATAGACAATGTCGACCCAGGGGACTTTTTTGACCTAAAAAAGAAACAAATGGAGATTAGATAAAGGGGCATTCATAACAGAAAATAGGAGGCACTTTTTTACACAGAGAATTGTGAGGGTCTGGAACCAACTCCCCAGTAATGTTGTTGAAGCTGACACCCTGGGATCCTTCAAGAAGCTGCTTGATGAGATTCTGGGATCAATAAGCTACTAACAACCAAACAAGCAAGATGGGCTGAATGGCCTCCTCTCGTTTGTAAACTTTCTTATGTTCTTAAATGAAACCTGCTGAATAGTGTTACACATTAACATACTGAATTACACACCACTGTGTAGTTTCCATATACTTAACTGAAAAAACGGACGCAAAATTGAAAAAAGTGACATGTAACATGAAATACTTACTGTACTACTATTATGGCTTCCGGTAGACTTATTTTGCTACATCGTTTTGTAGTTTCTTGAAATTACATGATATTAAATAAAAGATTTTAAATCATGTCTCAATCCTAAAATTCTAGGTTATGCAAAATGGCCACAATTCTGCAGTGTTGAAAGTTTTAAAAAATCTATTATTTTTTCAATAGCCGGTCCACCTAAGCCGTTATAATCTGGGCCACTTTATTAGCACCTGTTCTGAACGTCGGTTTGATCCACACTTTGCCCCGACTCCACAAGGTGTTGGAAGGCGTCTTGAAGGGATTGGTTCAGGGAGGCTGGCAGCGGATCGTGGTGAGGAAACGTGTCGATCAAGTTCATCCCAAACATGCTCGACTGGATTGAGATCCAGGGATTGTGGCAGCTGTGGGTGATGCCGGATGTCTCTGCCACGCTCCTCAGACTATGCACCCACAATTCTGGCAGTATTTTATATATATAGTGCCTTTCATGTCGCCGTATCTCAACGTCTCGGGTAAAACAGAAAGAGGCCTGCAGTATAAAGAAGCAATTCAAATTACAAAATCCGCTCTTTGCTGGGGATTCCAGAGGGTGCGTCTCATTGGCTCTGGCGCTCCCGCGGGTTAGAGAGGCAAAACCAGCAGAGACTGTTCCTCCGCATCGTGCTACAGCGGACCCGACCGGCCAGGCGTCCAGCGAGCTCAGAGCGAACACCTGCAGGGCTGGCATGTGTCCTCCAGAGGCTGGTAGTGTGCGGGCATCCGCTCTCGAGTTCCTGGGTGTAGAAGAGGAAGCTGGCTCGGTCGTGGGGTCGGAGGACGCCCGCTGAACCTTCAGTTCAACTGAGCTGTGCGGGGAACGGCTGCGGTGAGGGGGAAAAATAATTGGGCATTCTAAATTGGGCACGCTAAATAAATAAAAAATGCAGACTAAAAAAAACTTGAAAAAGTCTGGGGGGGATTTTAACTTGGTGACCCTCCTGTGAGCTACATCCCTCAAAAATGTCTTCATTAAAAAAAAAAGAAATCCCTAGGAGAACACACAGATACAAGCGGATTTCTGCTCCCTCGCGCTGTTCTTCATACTGTGTCAACATCCATAAATCTGTCATATTAAATTAATCGGAAGTGATTTATAATGCTTTGCCATTCTCTCTCTCTCTCTCTCTCTCTCTCTCTCTCTCTCTCTCTCTCTCTCTCTCTCTCTCTCTCTCTCTCTCTCTCTCTCTCTCTCTCTCCCTTCTCCCTCTCCCTCCCCCTCCCTCTCTCTATCTCTCCCTTTCCCTCTCTATCTCCCTCCCTCTCTCTCCCTCTCCCTGTCCCTCTCCCCCTCTCCCTCTCCCCCTCCCTCTCTCTATCTCTCCCTCTCCCTCTCCCCTCCCTCTCTCTGCCTCTCCCCATCCCTCTCTCTCCCTCTCCTTCTCTCTCACTCTATCTGTCTCTCCCCCACTCCCCTCCCTCTCTCTGCCTCTCCCCCTCCCTATCTCTCTATCCCTCTCCCTCTCTCTATCTCTCTCTCTCTCTTTATTACTAAAGAAATTCAATCTAACCCTCATAAAAAATTGGTCTATAAAAAGCATTAGCTGGCTACTCAAACAGACTTGTAGAAAAAAAAAACCTGCAGGTATATCAGACAAAACCTTCCTCTCCTCCTCCCTCCCCCCCTCCTCCCCCCCCCACTTCTCTCCTCCTCCCTTACCTCTTTTAAAACTCAAAATGTTAAAGCCCCTTCTTTTGTTGGCACAAGACAAGGCAAAGGAGATTTAGCTAAAAAGTGGAGTGTGATATGAGATGAAGGGATGACATTAATGCTTTGACAGCTGTGGAAGGAGTAGGTGTTCTTTGAGCTGATAAAATACTGTGTGGGGCGGGTGCGGCAGCTATCATTAACAGCATTAAAAGCTAATGAGCAATTTAATTGGCACACCGATGAAGGCTCTAGCACAGTGTTGTCAAACTCCAGTCCTCGTCAGCCGCGGGGGATCTTCTGGTTTTCATTCCAACCGAATCTCTCGTTTCACATAATTGATCTAATTATTTGTTCAATTGGACATGTTTAATCCTTTTTCAAGGTCTTTTACAGTTGATGAGTCCATAAAATGCACCCAATTCAAGGTTCACTGCCTGTGAAACATGTTGCAGCCTGGAGAGAAGTGTTAAATGCGTCCCAATTAATCAAAAGAATTAAGCCAATTAAGTAATTGAGAGCTCAGGTGGATTGAAAATCAGACGACACCGCAGCCCTTTGGGAATGGAGTCTGACAGCCCTGCTACGTGTCTACTTGACTTCTTATTATTTATTTCTTAGCAGACGCCCTTATCCAGGCTGACTTACAATTGTTACAAGATATCACATTATTTTTACATACAATTACCCATTTATACAGTTGGGTTTTTACTGGAGCAATCTAGGTAAAGTACCTTGCTCAAGGGTACAGCAGCAGTGTCCCCCACCTGGGATTGAACCCACAACCCGCCGGTCAAGAGTCCAGAGCCCTAACCACTACTCCACACTGCTGCCCTCTTGTAGCTATTTTGGTTATTAAATAACTTTAAAGATGAGTTGTATGTGTGTGTATTTATTTGAACAATTATTTTTATTTTCCTCTGGAATTTATAACACCTTGAAGTGTCGGTAACTGTTTTCAGCTTGTATCCCACCATGCTCTGGTTTCTTGGTTGCTGGTGGCTCATGGGAGTTCCAAAGCCTGCTGGGAGATTGAGTTCTTTCGCACCATGCATACAGAGGCCCCCTCACACACCAGGTGAAGGGCAAGACTACGTGAAAGTTGTCAGGCATGCAAACCGGCTTTCTGACTTCAAAAAGGAGTAAAATTGAAACGGGGCAGTCGAGACACCGAGAGGATCTTATATTGTCAGGTGACACGAGGGTAGGTTTTTAAAACCGACACCCCCTTTCTCTCCATGTAATTATTGCAACAGTAAAAATTTCCATTAGCTTTAGATTCCAACCATATGAAATCGGGGACTAGTGTGATTATTCAAGCTGGAATCCGGCCATGGCACAGGGCACTAAGGAAAAAGTATGGCACAGATTTTTTTTTTTCTTTTTTAATGAAAATATACAGCAATGTTTTATTTTGGAACTGAAAAAATGGGGTAAAACAGGCAAGTGAGCGATTGTCTCATTTAATGGATGATTTTAATAAACCACACGTGCGATTCATTTAAAATAGTCACCAGAAAAGGAACACAGAGCCACACACGATAAAACGCAGGAGACTTTTTAGAAGTTGTTTAAGACGCCTGATTAAAGCACAAAGCGGTCTGACATTTTCACACACGAGTGTGTTTCTATATCACTGATTACTGAGCGGAGATTGAAATTCTCACACCCAGAGGTTTGCATGCAGGCGGGTATATGAAGGATATCGATGACACATCTTGAGGTGTTCTGATACATCTGCACACGGCTGTTGCTATAACAACCGTTGGGAATTTTTCTAATTTATAGAATTATATTATTATGTAACTGCAATTAAGTAGGAAGACAGTTAGAATTTGTATTTCAAGAAATGCGCTGATGCCATGAATGTGGTTACGAGACTTACGCGTTTTATAATGTTTTGCCAAATAAACGGCAGCATTATTTGGTGGCAAAATGCATCACCTCTGAACGCCTACCTTGTTATTGAACAGAAACCAGGCAGAGGTCTGAATAGACGGCCGGCTAATGAAAAGCACGCTGTGTTTGCGGTTTGCGCATTTAATTATTTATTTTTTTAAGCATGGGACTTGTGTTTGGTTTCTGCAGCACGCTGTTATGAATTAAGACTGCGATTATAAAGAGACTAAATTAGATTTTTTTTTTTTAGATAGATTTTACAAATGTACTTTTTAGAGGTATTTAGTATTAATTTGAGTCAGGAAGCGCACAATGACTTTAGATATTAGTAGTAGCAGTAATAGTATTATTAAGAAGACTAAGAACGAAGAAAAATCAGTTTTATTATGTGGGCCGCAGTGTGGAGTAGTGGTTAGGGCTCTGGACTCTTGACCGGAGGGTCGTGGGTTCAATCCCAGGTGGGGGACACTGCTGCTGTACCCTTGACCAAGGTACTTTACCTAGATTGCGCCAGTAAAAACCCAACTGTATAAATGGGGAATTGTATGTAAAAAACAGTAATGTGTAAAAAAAAAAAATGTAATTGTATGTAAAAATAATGTGATATCTTGTAACAATTGTAAGTCGCCCTGGATAAGGGCGTCTGCTAAGAGATAAATCATATTCACGTTGGATTACCTGTAGGCCTCGACAGCTGTTTTTCTTTTTAATTTTTTTTTTAATGACACGTTTCTCTGTGTGACTCGACTTTCAGTTTTGCAGTTCGCTTTGCAGACACAGCCCGCATGTGAGACTTATCATTCTATTAAGCGGCTCCTGAACTTTATTGATTTTGACAGCGCTACAGCAAAGATCCTCATGAATGTTATTCTTGTTAATGCTACATATTTCCATGTGAAAGCCGGTCTTGGTTATGAAACCGTTTTTTTTAAAGCAGTTCAGTCTGATTCAATTAGGCATTTTTAGCTTGAAGATGTCAAGCTAACTAAGGCTTTGGTTTATAATTGCCAATAGCAAGCGAACTACAGCTAGCGCAGCATTGCAAAACATGAAAGCTGTAGCCTTGAGTGATGACCGTGTAAAAAAAAAAAAAAAAAAATCTGTTATGTTTTTACAACCCTAATCAACATTCTGTTATTTATTATTATTATTATTATTATTATTATTATTATTATTATTATTATTATTATTATTATTAGTCGTATTTAGTGCCAGTAGTGGAGACCGGGGACGATTGGGGCAGCAGTGTGGAGTAGTGGTTAGGGCTCTGGACTCTTGACTGGAGGGTTGTGGGTTCAATCCCAGGTGGGGGACACTGCTGTTGTACCCTTGAGCAAGGTACTTTACCTAGATTGCTCCAGTAAAAAACCCAACTGTATAAATGGGGAATTGTATGTAAAAATAATGTGATATCTGTATAATGTGAAATAATGTATAATGTGACGATTGTAAGTCGCCCTGGATAAGGGCGTCTGCTAAGAAATAAATAATAATAATAATAATTGTAACACCTTGAATTTCTCCAATCAGAAGCAAGCTAGAGTGACGTCACTCACTCTGCACATGCTCAGTTCAAGCCTCTGTATGCCTGTGGAAGAGGCGCGGTCTGTGCCAAAGCGCTGAGATTTGATCTACAAAAATCTGTTTTTGACCTAGTAGAGTTACATTTTCCCCCAATTTCCTTCTTGTGATAGATCCATGTGTTATGCAGTGTATGGATCCAGGCTTTCAGCATTTTCATTCTCTGTATTTATAATTGACACAACTGATTGCTCTTAGTTTTGTTGGTTCTTGTTGGAACATGAGGTTTAGTAATGGCTTCCTGGGTTGGGTCCAGTTGTAACACGTGTTACAATTGACCCCACACACCATTAGCTGAACTATATTTGGGACTCAGAGCAACATGTTCTTGCTTGATAAGGCCTATAATTTTAGGGATGTTAAAAAGTTTTCAAAGTAGGACAGCAACAAATAATTGCCTTATGTGAACATTTTTATTTTTCAATAAAGTTTTTGAGTTAAATAAAAACAAACATATTTGCTTCATGTGAAAATCTTATTCAATAAAACATTCAATTCTCGAGTTAAATTAAATGTGTTGTTATTTATTTAATTATTCTTCACAGAATGTTACATCTGACCCCAACCCCTGGTACAACTGACCCTGGCCATGGGGTCAATTGTAACATCAGACACCTTACATTTCAAACCCTCTTGCCAGATCTATATCAGCTCTTAAAACAGGATAACTGTGGGGATTGACAGAGGACAGGTGTAAGCTGTTTGTATCAAAGTCTGGTCAGACTAGCTCGAATCATCTGTGCGTAATGGAGAGAAAGGTAAAAAGTAAAATGCTACCGGTCTCCTCGAGTATTTCATTATGTATGAATGTTTGCTGACTTAAAGAAAAATAAAACTCAGGAAACTAACAAGTATATCATTTTTATGTATGGGGCAGCAGTGTGGAGTAGTGGTTAGGGCACTGGACTCTTGACCGGAGGGTTGTGGGTTCAATCCCCAGTTGCTGTTGTACCCTTGAGCAAGGTACTTTACCTAGATTGCTCCAGTAAAAACCCAACTGTATAAATGGGCAATTGTATGTAAAAAAATAATGTGATAACTGTATAATGTGATATCTTGTAACAATTGTAAGTCGCCCTGGATAAGGGCGTCTGCTAAGAAATAATAATAATAATAATAAGTGAAACCCAACTTATCTTCTACGTGATAAACAACTTATATACACTAGGCTAGCGTCACATGTTATTAAAATAAACTATTGATGAAACAGGTTTAGGAATTTTTGAAAACAGTAAAGGATTGCGAGCAGGGATCTTTCAGGGCGGTCGAGAGATAAAACAACAAACACAAATGAAGGGAAAACATAATTAATGTAATTTTTAATTGTAGACGCTGCGGTTGAGGGGTGAAGGAGGGCGCGAGTCGGCGTATAGCATGGCGGCCCGGGTTGAATGAAGAGCGAACACAGAACCGGATTAAACCGGGGGCTGAAAGGGATAGTCAATACACAACGAAGTACACCCCACATAATTACATCCCGGGAGATGAAGGTGATAAATTATAAATTATATGACCTCCTGTCAGTCACCTTTCAACGTGTTTTAGGGTTTTTTTTTTTAAAAGACGCTGCTGGGGCTCTCCTCCGCCTCCCCCCGAGGTGATTATGTCATGTTGTTTTGCTAAAGAAAGCTCTTTGATAAGCGCGCAAACTCCCCCGCCCACGATGTGATTTATCCTGTGGTATTTCTCACCAGGATACTGGCCCATTACACCAACAACAGGAAGCACCCATCCGTCAAGCACTAAAGAAAACAGCTGTTACTGCGCACATCAAGGGACGGATCTGAAACACATAAAAAGCGCCTCTCCGGGGTCCCCCTGCCCCCTCGGCTTTAAGTGTAATATCTCCCGGCCGCACACACACATCACCCGGCGCTACTTCGCTGTCCTTATCGAAAGGTGTTGCCGCGAATTGCAAATGGGACCTCAGTTCTCACATCAAAACGAAACCTCGAAATCCTGCCACCGTAATAATACAGTTCAGTGATGGATGTTAAAAGACTTCACAACAGTTCCGTTAATCGGACATTTTAATAGCTTTCTTTCTTTCTTTCCTTTCTGTCTGTTCATTTCTTTCTTTCTCTTTATCTCTTTCTTTCTCTTCATTTTCTTTCTCTTTTCTTTCTTTCATTCTTTCTTTCTTTTTTTTAATTGCGGGCTTGCCACTCGGGTACGTGATTTTTAATGAGGTGACTGCCACCAAATAATTAGTTCGCGGCCATGCGGGGTTGTAAAAGGTCTTAAAAAAAACTGTAAAAAAAAACAAACACTTCATCATTTGACAAAACGCTGCGGGGAAATAACGTGTCAGGAAGCTTCCAAGGTTAAAGATATCGATCACCTGGCGCCAAATACACTTTTAATTTCACGTCTCTCGGGCGTTGAACGCTTGGTATTCCATAGCTAAGGCGGCCATATATGGCTCTGTGTTCAGCGGGACTCTTTCTGCTAAGCGTTGGCCTGCTTCTCTTAAAGGCAGTGGTGTGATGGTAAATTAAAAGTGGGTAAGCAGCTGTTTAAGAACATAAGAAAGTTTCCAAACGAGAGGAGGCCATTCAACCCATCTTGCTCGTTTGGTTGTTAGTAGCTTATTGATCCCAGAATCTCATCAAGCAGCTTCTTGAAGGATCCCAGGGTGTCAGCTTCAGCAACATTACTGGGGAGTTGGTTCCAGACCCTCACAATTCTCTGTGTAAAAAAAGTGCCTCCTATTTTCTGTTCTGAATGCCCCTTTATCTAATCTCCATTTGTGACCCCTGGTCCTTGTTTCTTTTTTCAGGTCAAAAAAGTCCCCTGGGTCGACATTGTCAATACCTTTTTAGGATTTTGAATGTTTGAATCAGACTATTGGTGGAGTTGAACAGATAAACATGAACAGGTGCGTTGTTATAAACCCTCAGCCAACCAGAGCCGCCGCTCCCCATTGTAGATGGCATTTAAAAACGACACATAATCCGGCCACCCACCCAATATTTTTGTGTGTGTGCGCATACCAGCACCTCTTAAACTCGCACACCCTCAAACCGAACACGCAGTCCAGTGACCACGCCCCCCTGATCGCGTCACAGTTCTGACTGAGAGAGCGCTCAACACAACACAACACAGACGCTCACCGTTAAAACATCTATAACCCAGGATTTGCACATCACAGGATAGTAGAAGCGAGTGCTATATTGCCCAAATTCAAAGTGGGGTAAACCCCGTATACCCTCGACTACACCACTGCTTAAAGGTAACAATGGTACCTGAGACAGGTAAAACGTACCAGAATGGACTGGGGTGTGAATTGAGAAGCCTGAACTGTCCCAAACTGTCCCGCTGAACACGGAGCCTGTTTTAAGAGTGATGTACGAAATCGACGTGTTATGTTATTTTGCCGGCTGACACACATTGCTTAATAGACCGTGGCAGTAAGCAATACCAGAATGCTATCAAACTTAAATGAAATGACTCTCGCGGGGAGATCCCTGCGCTGTATTTGGTTCAATTAAGCGTATTTTGCAATGCCTGAGGGAAGATGAGTTCAAAAGGGTAAAAATGAAGACGTATTTCATTGTGACAGAAGAGATTATCCTCTGGTGTTTTGTCAAGTGTTTTGATGCCAGATGATTCCCACAAACAGCCTGATATCTGCTATTAGCTGCTGTGTTGCTGCTATTGTTTCATGTATTATTGCACTTTCCACTGTATTTAATGTATTGGGCATTGCTTTTTTTCTGTATATGATGTATTATGCAGTGTGGAGTAGTGGTTAGGGCTCTGGACTCTTGACCAGAGGGTCACGGGTTCAATCCCAGGTGGGGGACACTGCTGCTGTACCCTTGAGCAAGGTACTTTACCTAGATTGCTCCAGTAAAAACCCAACTGTATAAATGGGTAATTGTATGGAAAAATAATGTGATATCTCGTAACAATTGTAAGTCGGCCTGGATAAGGGCGTCTGCTAAGAAATTAATAATAATAATAATGCATTTCTCTGTATTTCAAGTATTAGATCTTCTTGTTGTTACTGCATCTTGTAAAGCGCTTTGTGATGGTGGTCCACTATGAAAGGCGCTATATAAAATAAAGAAAAGCACAGAGAGGTTTGGTAAAGCATAGGGAAGCATTGTAAAGCACAGAGAGGTGTGGTAAAGCATAGGGAAGCATTGTAAAGCACAGAGAGGTCTGGTAAAGCATAGGGAAGCATTGTAAAGCACAGAGAGGTCTGGTAAAGCATAGGGAAGCATTGTAAAGCACAGAGAGGTCTGGTAAAGCATAGGGAAGCACTGTAAAGCACAGAGAGGCATAGGGAAGCATTGTAAAGCACAGAGAGGGATGGTAAAGCATAGGGAAGCATTGTAAAGCACAGAGAGGCATGATAAAGCATAAGGAAGCATTGTAAAGCACAGAGAGGTCTGGTAAAGCATAGGGAAGCATTGTAAAGCACAGAGAGGCATGATAAAGCATAGGGAAGCATTGTAAAGCACAGAGAGGTCTGGTAAAGCATATGGAAGCATTGTAAAGCACAGAGAGGTATGGTAAAGCATAGGGAAGCATTGTAAAGCACAGAGAGGTATGGTAAAGCATAGGGAAGCATTGTAAAGCACAGAGAGGTGTGGTAAAGCATAGGGAAGCATTGTAAAGCACAGAGAGGTCTGGTAAAGCATAGGGAAGCATTGTAAAGCACAGAGAGGGATGGTAAAGCATACTGAAGAACATGACAAATCAGGTAAACTATGGTACATGCAGAGAATAACCATGGAAACAGCAGGGGGGAATCTGCAGTTATACAGTGCAAAAACAAAGCATTGCACTTTTATAAGGGGAAGCAGACCAGCAAGGGTTAGAAACGATTAATAAAAGTATTTCTAGATCCACAAACTGTGCGCGCCCGACCAGATGCCAAGGTTTCAAAGCTCTCCGCAGTGAAATATGTCACCCATCCCAGCCCGTCTTTCAGCATTGTCAAAACCTTCCAGCCCAGAAAAAGAATACTTTCCTCACCTCCTCTTCTCTCTCTCCCTCCATCCCTCCATCCCTCCATGTCTTTCATGTGTCTTCAGAAGCTTGGCTTTCAAGAGAGAGACAGGGAGAGAGAGAGACAAAGGGAGAAAGTGTGTGTGTGAGAGAGAGGGAGAGAAAGAGAGAAAGGGAGAGTGTGTGTGAGAGAGAGAGAGAGACAGGGAGAGGGTGTGTGTGTTTGTGTGAGACAGGGAGAGGGTGTGTGTGTGTGTGTGAGACAGGGAGAGGGTGTGTGTGTGTGTGTGTGAGACAGGGAGAGGGTGTCTGTGTGTGAGACAGGGAGAGGGTGTGTGTGTGTGTGTGTGTGTGAGACAGGGAGAGGGTGTGTGCGTGTGTGAGAGACAGGGAGAGAGTGTGAGTGTGTGTGTGTGAGAGACAGGGAGAGAGTGTGAGTGTGTGTGAATTGGCAAGACAAAGGCGGAAACGCAAGCTCAGAGTGATGGACACTTTAATCTGCATGTTGTACAAGCAAGCAGCACTGAGGCCTAATTACAAGGCGCTGAAAGATCTGAGGCCTGAGGAAGAGGCAACAAGACAACAAAAGAAGCTGTGTTGGAAATCATGTGATAAAAATAATCTAATATATCCAATAGTGTGCATTAGAACACCGCATCGCTTCTGTAGTTCTGATTTACTGTGCGTCTGAAATCAAACCGCTGGAGATGAAACTCCAAAACAGGCAAGCGAGTGATTGTCTCATTTAATGGATGATTTTAACAGACCACACGTGCGATTCATTTAAAATAGTCAAGAGCAAAGGAACACAGAGCCACACGCGATAAAACGCAGGAGACTTTTTAGAAGTTGTTTAAGACGCCTGATTAAAGCACAAAGCGGTCTGACATTTTCACACACGTGTGTGTTTCTATATCACTGATTACTGAGCGGAGATTGAAATTCTCACACCCAGAGGTTTCCATGCAGGCGGGTATATGAAGGGTATTGATGACACATCTTGAGGTGTTGTAATCAATGTGCAGGCTGCTGTGTTATATAACTGTTACTCTCTACCACAGCGAGTAGAACCGAACAGATATCTGCAGATCTGCAATGGCATCTGTATTATACAGTGCAAACATCCTGACTGAGAAACAGCAATGAGGGTAAAACCACCAGTGACCAGGAACTCATTACAGAAACCAGAAGTCCTGCTGTGAAGCACTTCAACTCCCAAAACCACAGCCTTGCTGGGAGGAAGATTCTCCCACTAGAGTAACTGTATGATCTAACATGCTAGATAAAAGGGAAAGCTTTCAGGACTTCAGACTTTATTTCCCCACATGGTCTGAACCTGGAAGCATTCTTTTTAGAATCGGAACTCCACCACGGAACGGTCAGAGTCTCGGTGTTCTCAGAACATTCCCCCTGTCAGTCACTGTGAAGCATTCCTGTTAGAATCGGAACTCCACCTCGGAACGGTCAGAGTCTCGGCGTTCTCAGAACACTCCCCCTGTCAGTCTCCCACACTGAAACAGCAGCGTCAGTCTGCCCGGCTATTTCTACCAGGCTCTCTGAAGAAGGAGGTGCGGCTCATTATTAAAACAGAGAGCTTCCAGTTTATCAGCCACTTTCCTTCATCAAGTATTTCTAGTGATTGATGAGTTGAGAGCTGGGCGCTGTTTCTGAGTCATCTGTACTCTCTCTCTCTGTCTATGTATGTATGCATGTATAAATGTGTATATATATATATATATATATATATATATATATATATATATATAAAGACCTTTCTAGCTCCTTACCCCCAGTAAAAACAAGTGAAGTCATTAAGTTTACATTCCCCTGCTCTCTTCAGTGAAAGAAGCCTGTTTAAGAGCCAGTGATTCAGCGAAGGCGATAAGTGATCCCTCTTTCTAAAGATGACATGCCAAACAGGCAGCCCTATTGACTGCGCAGATCAGCCCCGTGCGAAGAGACTGGATCTCTGCTCATTTCCCTCTCAGGCGGAGGGTGTCAGTCGTCGCTGTCAGGGTGGAGGTAGGATAAGGGCTCACAGCGGACCATCGCGCATGTGGCTTGCTGCCCAGGTTTGTTAAGTTTTTCAACTATGGTTTATTTTTTCGTGAGCACGGGGATAGGAGCCCTCACTCACTGTACTTTATTATTATTATTATTATTATTATTATTATTATTATTATTATTATTATTATTATTATTATTATTATTATTATTATTTACTGGTTTGTCAGAAGTCTTTATCCCAGGTGACTCACAGGTGTTCCAGGGCAGCGCAGGGTTACAATGCAAGCTTCATATTTAAACACAGTGTAGTTTACAGTCAGTGCAAATAATAATAACACTACTAGAATACAATATGAACTAGGATGCAGCCAGTTAGGATCACAGCAAGTTATATCTACAGTGACATGTTAGCAGTGCAATAGTGCATGGATAGCGCATCAGCTGAGGATCCAGTAACGTGGTGCTGAGGTCAGGAGAGTCCAGTGCAGAGCAGGAGGGGTGAAGGTCTAAACAGGGGGGTCTTGAGGAGGCGGTTTTGGGATGCAGGTTCTGTTACCTGGACAGTATAATTCAATTGAGCAATGCTGGACAGTGTTAGTGCCCTTTCTAACCTTATTAGTATGTCCTGCTTCATATACAACTGTGGGCAGTGCTGAAAGTCTTACATAGCATCCTATATGCATCTCTGGACAGAAGCATTGCAACACCCTTAGAATGAACTCATTTTGCTTCATAAAGTCTACTAACTGGGGATCTCAGTTTCCACATACAGAATTATTATTAATTATAATAATAATAATAATAATAATAATAATAATAATAATAATAATAATAATAATAATAATAATAATAATAATAGACTTCATTGAGGGGAGCTCTGAACCCCAGGACTGGGTGCAGCAGCAGCAGGGCTAGTGAGTTTCTAACCCTGCTCAAACTCCTGGCTCCTGATCATTTCAATATTAATAACAGACTTCAGTGAGGGGGGTTTTGAACCCAGGACCGGTTCATTTTGCTTCATAAAGTCTACTAACTGAGGATCTCAGTTTCCACTTTCAGGTTTATTAATAATAATAATAATAATAATAATAATAATAATAATAATAATATTTTTTTCCAGAATAGTAATGTTGATGATGCTGGTTGAGTCACTCAAGTAAAACACTGTTTTAAACTCCCTGACCCCCTGAAGGTCCACCAGGAAACCAGCGCTTGTTCATCAAACAATTTCTTCTTTAAAAAAATCCAATTGAGAGCGACTCGAGCATCATGAGGACGAAACTGACCGTTCGGATGACCGACCAGATCCGACCGGTCAGCACATTTGAAACCTGGTGTTTACGTGCAAAAAAAATAAAAATTAAAATCAGAATGTACATGTTCCTTGTACCTTAAAGGGCTGCGCGCCAGGAGCTGTTTTGTTTTTTAATTATTATTTTTTTTTACAACGTAGACAGGATCCAATGCTGGCTGGTCAGTGGGCCTCTTTAATTGGCCCGATTGTAAAGTTTATAATCCCCTCTTGAAATCACAACCTTGCAGTGCACAGACCACCACTCGCTGTTTTTCATGTTCCCTCTCAGGCTTCTGTTGCAAAAGCCTGTGTGGAGTCTGGAGCAAGCTTTTAATTATGAATATTTTATTAGACTTCCAATAACTCCTGTAAACGTTTAACGAGCTCCATAACAAGCCCCCCCCCCCCCGCTTTCATCTGTTTCTTTTCAATTTGTTTTATTTCTTTGTTTTTTCGAGGAGAGATACAACAGAAAGACCAATTGGGAGGGAGGGAGGGAGGGAGGGAGGGAGGGAGGGGAGGAGGGAAGCAGATGAAAAGATCTTTATTTTCCCCCTGCTTTTCTTTTATCCGTTCACTCTTATTTTCGCTTTCTTTTTCTCTTTTTTTAACCCTTATAAAAGCACAGAGAGGTATGGTAAAGCATAGGGAAGCATTGTAAAGCACAGAGAGGTGTGGTAAAGCATAGGGAAGCATTGTAAAGCACAGAGAGGGCTGGTAAAGCATAGGGAAACATTGTAAAGCACAGAGAGGTCTGGTAAAGCATAGGGAAGCATTGTAAAGCACAGAGAGGTCTGGTAAAGCATAGGGAAGCATTGTAAAGCACAGAGAGGCATGGTAAAGTGCATTAATAAACATGGCAAATCTCTGCTAAATGCTGGTATAACATTGGGGGGAAAAGTGCAAAAAATGCCATGGCCGGCTTTTCAAAGGGAAATTCTTTCATTACCCTTCCTTATCTCTCCCACTTGCATTCTCAGCCTTTCTGTCCTTCCTCTCTCCTTTATTTGAAACTCTTTCCATCATTTCCTTCCTCTCTTTAGTTTTCTCCCTCTCCCTCTCCCTCTGGCTTCATCTCTTCCCCCCTTTTTCGGGGGGAGGTCTCCGTGCCCCCGATGCGTGCAGCGCAGTCCGGAGCTCACACACGTCTGCAGCCCCACTTTGCTCTGCTGTCATACAGACTGAATTACTTTGCTAAAGTGGGGCTTTAGTTCCTTCTTACTCAAAAGTTCCTTTCAAAGGAATCCCTCCCCCCTCCCGCCTGTGCCTGCATGCCCGCCTGTCTCCCTCCTCTTTCTTTCATTCTTTCTTTTTCTTTCTTTCTTGTTTTATTGTGGCAGATCATGTTGAATCAATCTTGCAGTCAGCTCTCATAGAAAGAATACAGACACACACACACACACCCCTTCTCAGAATGAGGCCGCAGTGACAGTCCTGACACGTGCAATGATTGATTGCAGTTTTCGAAAGTGAGGCGAGACCATGTGACAATGAACACACACACACACACACACACACACACACGCACACACACACACACTCATGGGGGACCGGGCCAGTTACTGACACTGTATACTTTTTTTTTTTCTGTATATTTTTCCCCTTCAGATACACAGAACACAGGTCAAAACAGGAGTTATAATTTTACTGAAACGGTCTGTCTGCCTGTCTGTCTGTCTGTCTGTCTGTCTGGTCCTAGTATTTCATAGCTGAATTTGAATCTAATCGGAGGTTCTTGTCACTGGATATCTTGTGGGCAGGCTGACACTAATACAATCTCGTTAAATGTGATTAATTGCTCATTCCTGAGGTACCGATTAATCTCTTTAAAACCTGAGGGTTGCCTAAGCGGGTATAAATATCTACGGAATGTTGTTTTTCTATACTGGATGGCTATAGAAGTACTTCATATATATATATATATATATATATATATATATATATATATATATATATATATATATATATATATATATATATATATATTGTTCTTGATGAATGTCTTCAAACAAGGCATGTGACAGAACAACACGAATAAAACAAAAAATAAATTTCAAATATTCTTCCTAACTTTATAAAGCCATTTGGCTGGTCTTCTCCTAAACACCATTACGCTTCAATACGAATCCAACAGGGTTCTAGAACACATACACAATGGAGTTCTGTGTTCACATACAGAATCTTTCAATAGGGAGTTCCACGTCACATCACACGTCACCCTTGGAATTATGGAACACCTTGAGCGTTCCGCTCGTCCGACTCCAGAACTCTC